>NW_026991307.1:0-11299 GCF_036370855.1 Dromaius novaehollandiae
GGAGCAGATCCGCGACGAGGAGCCTCGCGTGAGCCCGGGGGGGCCCGGGGGGGGCCGGGGGGGGGCACCGGGGGGGGATTTGGGGGTCCTGGAGCAGATCCGCGACGAGGAGCCTCGCGTGAGCCCGGGGGGGGCCCGGGGGGGCCCGGGGGGGCCGGGGGGGCACCGGGGGGTCCTGGAGCAGATCCGCGACGAGGAGCCTCGCGTGAGCCCGGGGGGGGCCCGGGGGGGGCACCGGGGGGGGCACCGGGGGTCCTGGAGCAGATCCGCGCCGAGGAGCCTCGCGTGAGCCCGGGGGGGCCGGGGGGGGCCGGGGGGGGCCGGGGGGGCACCGGGGGGTCCTGGAGCAGATCCGCGACGAGGAGCCTCGCGTGAGCCCGGGGGGGGCCCGGGGGGGGCACTGGGGGGGGGCCGGGGGGTCCTGGAGCAGATCCGCGACGAGGAGCCTCGCGTGAGCCCGGGGGGCCCGGGGGGGGCCGGGGGGGGCCGGGGGGGGCACCGGGGGGTCCTGGAGCAGATCCGCGACGAGGAGCCTCGCGTGAGCCCGGGGGGGCCCGGGGGGGGCCCGGGGGGGGCACCGGGGGGTCCTGGAGCAGATCCGCGACGAGGAGCCTCGCGTGAGCCCGGGGGGGGGCCGGGGGGGGCCCGGGGGGCCCGGGGGGGGGCCGGGGGGTCCTGGAGCAGATCCGCGCCGAGGAGCCTCGCGTGAGCCCGGGGGGGCCGGGGGGGGCACCGGGGGGGGCACCGGGGGTCCTGGAGCAGATCCGCGCCGAGGAGCCTCGCGTGAGCCCGGGGGGGGCCGGGGGGGGCACCGGGGGGGGCACCGGGGGGTCCTGGAGCAGATCCGCGCCGAGGAGCCTCGCGTGAGCCCGGGGGGGCCGGGGGGGGCACCGGGGGGGGCACCGGGGGGTCCTGGAGCAGATCCGCGACGAGGAGCCTCGCGTGAGCCCGGGGGGGGCCCGGGGGGGGCCCGGGGGGGCACCGGGGGGTCCTGGAGCAGATCCGCGCCGAGGAGCCTCGCGTGAGCCGGGGGGGGCCGGGGGGGGCACCGGGGGGGGCACCGGGGGGTCCTGGAGCAGATCCGCGACGAGGAGCCTCGCGTGAGCCCGGGGGGGCCGGGGGGGGCACCGGGGGGTCCTGGAGCAGATCCGCGACGAGGAGCCTCGCGTGAGCCCGGGGGGGGCCCGGGGGGGCACCGGGGGGGCCGGGGGGGGCACCGGGGGGTCCTGGAGCAGATCCGCGACGAGGAGCCTCGCGTGAGCCCGGGGGGGGGCCCGGGGGGGGCCCGGGGGGGGCCGGGGGGGGCACCGGGGGGTCCTGGAGCAGATCCGCGACGAGGAGCCTCGCGTGAGCCCGGGGGGGGGCCGGGGGGGGCCGGGGGGGGCACCGGGGGGTCCTGGAGCAGATCCGCGCCGAGGAGCCTCGCGTGAGCCCGGGGGGGGCCCGGGGGGGGGCACCGGGGGGGCACCGGGGGGTCCTGGAGCAGATCCGCGACGAGGAGCCTCGCGTGAGCCCGGGGGGGGCCCGGGGGGGGCACCGGGGGGGGGCACCGGGGGGGGCACCGGGGGGTCCTGGAGCAGATCCGCGACGAGGAGCCTCGCGTGAGCCCGGGGGGGGGCCGGGGGGGGCACCGGGGGGGCACCGGGGGGTCCTGGAGCAGATCCGCGACGAGGAGCCTCGCGTGAGCCCGGGGGGGGCCCGGGGGGCCCGGGGGGGGCCCGGGGGGGGCACCGGGGGGTCCTGGAGCAGATCCGCGATGAGGAGCCTCGCGTGAGCCCGGGGGGGGGCCGGGGGGGGCACCGGGGGGGCACCGGGGGGTCCTGGAGCAGATCCGCGACGAGGAGCCTCGCGTGAGCCCGGGGGGGCCCGGGGGGGGCCCGGGGGGGGCACCGGGGGGTCCTGGAGCAGATCCGCGCCGAGGAGCCTCGCGTGAGCCCGGGGGGGGCCCGGGGGGGGCCCGGGGGGGCCCGGGGGGGGCACCGGGGGGTCCTGGAGCAGATCCGCGACGAGGAGCCTCGCGTGAGCCCGGGGGGGGCCCGGGGGGGCGGGGGGGCACCGGGGGGTCCTGGAGCAGATCCGCGACGAGGAGCCTCGCGTGAGCCCGGGGGGGCCCGGGGGGGGCCCGGGGGGGCCCGGGGGGGCACCGGGGGTCCTGGAGCAGATCCGCGACGAGGAGCCTCGCGTGAGCCCGGGGGGGGCCGGGGGGGGCACCGGGGGGTCCTGGAGCAGATCCGCGACGAGGAGCCTCGCGTGAGCCCGGGGGGCCCGGGGGGGGCCCGGGGGGGGCACCGGGGGGGCACCGGGGGGGTCCTGGAGCAGATCCGCGCCGAGGAGCCTTGCGTGAGCCCGGGGGGGGCCCGGGGGGGCCGGGGGGGGATTTGGGGGTCCCTGGGGTTATGGGGGGCATTTGGGGGTCCCTTGGGGGGTTGAGGGTCCCCTGGGGTTATGGGGCTGGGGGGGGGGTCGGGGGGGGCCGGGGGGGGGGATTTGGGGGTCCCTGTGGTGGATTTGGGGGTCCCCTGGGGTTATGGGGGGGATTTGGGGGTCCCTGGGGGGGGGTTTGGGGGTCCCCTGGGGTTATGGGGGGGATTTGGGGTCCCTGTGGTGGATTTGGGGGTCCCCTGGGGTTATGGGGGGGATTTGGGGGTCCCTGGGGGGGTTTGGGGGTCCCCTGGGGTTATGGGGGGGATTGGGGGTCCCCTGGGGATTTGGGGGTCCCTGGGCGGGTTGGGGGTGCCCTGGGGTGGATTTGGGGGTCCCCTGGGGGGGGTTAGGGTCCCTTGGGGGGTTTGGGGGTTCCCTGGGAGATTTAGGGGTCCCGGCGTTATGGAGGGGCTTTGGGGATCCCTTGGGGGGTTTGGGGGTCCCTGGGTTATGGGGGGGGGTTGGGGGTCCCTTGGGGGTTTGGGGTTCCCTTAGGGTTACTACAGGGAGTTTTGGGGGTCCTCTGGGAGATTTAGGGGTCCCTGGGGTTATGGGGGGGATTTGGGGGTCCCTTGGGGTTATAGGGGGGATTTGGGGGTCCCTTGGGGGGGGTTAGGGTCCCTTGGGGGGTTTGGGGGTCCCTGGGGTTATGGGGGGATTTGGGGGTCCCCTGGGGTTATGGGGGGGGTTTGGGGGTCCCCTGGGGGTATTTGGGGGTGTTCGTGGGCTTTCGGGGTCCCCTGGGGCGTTTGGGGGTCCCCTGGGGTTATAGTGGGGGGGGTTGGGGTCCCTGGGGGTATTTTGGGGGTGTTTGGGGGTCCCCTGGGGGTTGGGGGGGTCCCTTGGGGGTTGGGGGGTCCCTGGGGGGGGGGTTGGGGTCCCTGGGGTCATTGTGGGGGGCATTGGGGTGGCTTTGGGGTCCCCTGGGCCCCCCCCCAGGTAGGCTTTGGGCTGCAGGGGGAGCATTGGGGTCCCTTGAAGCCCCCCGGTAGGTTTTGGGGTGCGGGGGGGCTTTGGGGTCCCCGGAGCCCCCCCAGGTAGGTTTAGGGGTGCGGGGGGGGCATTGGGGTCCCTGGAGCCCCCCCAGGTAGGTTTTGGGGTGCAGTGGCTTTCAGGGGACCCCCCCGGGCGCACTGCGGGGGGATTGGGGGTGCGGGGGGCTTTGGGGTCCCCGGAGCCCCCCCAGGTAGGTTTAGGGTGCGGGGGGGCTTTGGGGTCCATTGGAGCCCCCCCGGGTAGGTTTTGGGGTGCGGGGGGCTTTGGAGTCCCCTGGGACCCCCCCAGGTAGGTTTTGGGGTGCGGGGGGGGCATTGGGGGTCCCTTGAAGCCCCCCAGGTAGCTTTAGGGGTGCAGGGGGGGGGCTTTGGGGTCCCTTGCACCCCCCCGGGTAGGTTTAGGGGTGCGGTGGCTTTCAGGGGACCCCCCCGGGCGCACTGCGGGGGGGTTGGGGGTGCGGGGGGGGCTTGGGGGACCCCCCCTGACCGTGCCCCCCCCCCGCAGCTGGCGCTGGAGCTGGAGCGGGGCCGCGAGCTGGAGCTGCTGGCGCTGCCCGAGGAGGTGCAGCGCTTCCTGCAGGCCCAGCGCCGCCCCGCGGGGGGGGCCAGCGCCACCGCCCCCCCCGGCCCCGGCGACACCACGGTGCTCTGAGACCCCCCGCCACCCCCCGGCCCCCCCCCGCGGACCTGCCCCCCCCCGCGGACCCCCGACCCCCCCCGACTCCCGACCCCCCCCCAACAACCTCCGCCCTCCCTGCGCTTTCCACCCCCCCCCCGGGGAGATTTGGGGGGGGCCCTCGCGAATGGGGGGGGGCCTTCAGGATGGGGGGGGGGCTTGGGAATTGGGGGGGCCCTTGGGAAGTTGGGGGCCCCCTTGGGAAGTGGGGGGGCCCTTCAGAAAAGGGGGGGCCCTTCAAAATAGGAGGGGTCCCCTGGGAATGTGGGGGGGCCCCTTTAAGGACCTGGGGGGGCCCCCTGGGAATGTGGGGGCCCCTTTAAGGATCTGGGGGGGCCCCCTGGGAATCTGGGGGGGCCCTTCAGAGCTGGGGGGGCCCTTTCAGGAGCTGGGGGGGGCCCTGGAGACCTGGGGGGGGGGTCCCTTTGAGTTGGGGGGGCCCCTTGGGAACGTGGGGGGGGCCCCTTTAAGGATCTGGGGGGGCCCTTGAGGTTTGGGGGGGGCCCTAGCCGACCTCAGAGGCCCCCCCCAAAATTTAGGGACCCCCCCAATATTCCACCCCCCCCCGTTCTCCCAGGGCCCCCCCCACATTTCAAAAGGGGGGGGGCTCCCTCCGCACCCCACTTCTGAGACCACTAAAGGGGGGGGGGGCCGACCCCCCCCCCAAAAACCTCACTTGACACTCCAACCCCCCCCCAAACCACCGCCATTTTGGGGGGCCCCCCCCAAAAATAACCCTGCCTAAAAGAGGGGGGGGTCACTTTTGGGGGGCCCCCCCATTTTGGGGGTGCAAAGGGGGGGGGGCAGCCGCTTCCACAACACTAAAGCACCGATTCCTCCGCGCTTCACTCGCCCCCCCCCCAAAAAAAAAATTTGGGGGGGCCACGGGGGGATTTCGGGGCCCCCCCCCACTTTGCCAGAAGGGGGGGGCCCCCCCCACCGCGTCACCCCCCCAAATTTGGGGGGGGGCTGTGCTAAAAAGGGCTATTTTTATACTCCCCCCCCCCCCGGCCCCGAACCCCCCCGTCGCGGGGGTGTCTGTCTGTCCGGCTCTGCTGTCGGGGCCCCCCCCGGTTTCGGGGGGCCCCCCCCGGTTTCGGGGTGCCCCCCCCTTTGTACAATAAGAGTCTTTTATTCTTCTAGAGCTTGGTGGCTTTTTTTGGGGGGGGGGGAATTTGGGGGGGGGGGCCGGTTTGGGGGGGGGGCCCCCTTAATTTCTATTGACGTTTGCAGCTCGTTTTGGGGTGAAATCCAGCGATTTTGGGGGTGAATCCGGGGGGGGGAACAAGGGCGGGTTTTGGGGGCCCCCCCCAAAAAAATGCACGTTTTGGGGGGGGGGTCACGGGGACTTTCCGGCCCAAATTTGGGGGGATTTGTGGCATTTTGGGGTGCCCCCCCATTTTGGGGTGCCCCCCCCTAATTGGGGGGGGCTCGCGTGTATTTTGGGGTGACCCTGAGGCATTTGGGGGCCCCCCCGTATTTTGGGACCCCCCCCTCGGGTTTTGGGGTGCTCCCAGGTATTTTGGGGCCCCCCTTCTTTTCGGGGGGGGCCTCCCTCCATTGGGGGGGTCACCCACGTATCTTGGGCCCCCCCCCGCCTTTTGGGGTCCCCCCCACTTTTTGGGTGCCCCCCACCTCTTCGGGGCCCCCCAATTTTGGATGCCCCCCACTTTTGGGGTGCCCCCCCCTTGGGTGCCCCCCCCACTTTTGGGGTGACCCCCCCTTGGGTACCCCCCCCTTTTTGGCCCCCCCCCACTTTTGGGTGTCCTCCTTGGGTGCCCCCCCCTTTTTGGGGCCCCCCCACTTTTGGGTGTCCCCCCTTTTTGGGTGCCCCCTCCTTTTTGGGCCCCCCCCCTTTCCGGGTGCCCCCCACCTCTTGGGTGCCCCCCCCTTTTGAGGGACCCCCCCCTTTTTTGGGGTCTCCCCCCTTTTAGCCCCCCTTTTTGGGGGGGGGCCCCCCACAACCCCCCCAACCCCCCCCATTTGGGGTCCCCCCCCCCAAAGCAGCCCGAGGCGGTTACAAAGGGGGGGTTTATTCGGGGGGGGGGGGCGGCTCAGGGGGGGTCGCGGCGGGGCGGGGGGGCGGCGGGGGGGCGCGGGGGGGGCGGCGGCCCCACCAGGCCCCCAGCCAGCCCCAGCGGCCCCCCCCGCCCCCCCAGGCTCCGCGGCCGCGGCAGCACCTGCGGGGGGGGGGGGGAAGGGGGGGTTAAGGGGGGCCCCGAGTTGGGGTCACTCCCCCCCCCCGAATTTGGCACTGGGGGGGGGACACGATGTCCCTGAGCCCCCCCGCGTCACCAATGTCCCCCCGTGTCCCCTCCCTTGTCCCCAAGGCCCCCCCGTGTCCCCCCATGTCCCCTCCTTGTCCCCAATGTCCCCCCCATGTCCCTGAGCCCGTGTCCCCCCCACACGTCCCCCCCATGTCCCTGAGCCCCCCATGTCCCCTCCCTTGTCCCCAAGGCCCCCCCGGGTCCCCCCCACATCCCCTCCTTGTCCCCAGTGTCCCCCCCATGTCCCTGAGCCCGTGTCCCCCCCCACGTCCCCCCCATGTCCCTGAGCCCCCCCATGTCCCCTCCCTTGTCCCCAAGGCCCCCCCGTGTCCCCCCACGTCCCCTCCTTGTCCCCAATGTCCCCCCCATGTCCCTGAGCCCGTGTCCCCCCCCACGTCCCCCCCATGTCCCTGAGCCCCCCCATGTCCCCTCCCTTGTCCCCAAGGCCCCCCCGTTTTGTCCCCCCCATGTCCCCTCCTTCCTCCTTGTCCCCAGTGTCCCCCCCATGTCCCTGAGCCCGTGTCCCCCCCCACGTCCCCCCCATGTCCCTGAGCCCCCCCATGTCCCCTCCCTTGTCCCCAAGGGCCCCCCGTGTCCCCCCCATGTCCCCTCCTTGTCCCCAGTGTCCCCCCCATGTCCCTGAGCCCGTGTCCCCCCCCACGTCCCCCAAGGTCCCCTGTGTCCCCCCCACGTCCCCTCCTTGTCCCCAATGTCCCCATGTCCCTGAGCCCATGTCCCCCCCCACGTCCCCCCCATGTCCCTGAGCCCCCCCATGTCCCCTCCCTTGTCCCCAATGTCCCCCCCATGTCCCTGAGCCCGTGTCCCCCCCCACGTCCCCCAAGGTCCCCTGTGTCCCCCCCACGTCCCCTCCTTGTCCCCAATGTCCCCATGTCCCTGAGCCCGTGTCCCCCCCACGTCCCCCCCATGTCCCTGAGCCCCCCCATGTCCCCTCCCTTGTCCCCAAGGCCCCCCCGTGTCCCCATGTCCCCTCCTTGTCCCCAATGTCCCCATGTCCCTGAGCCCGTGTCCCCCCCCCACGTCCCCCAAGGTCCCCTGTGTCCCCCCCATGTCCCTGAGCCCCCCCATGTCCCCTCCCTTGTCCCCAAGGCCCCCCCGTGTCCCCCCCACGTCCCCTCCTTGTCCCCAATGTCCCCCCATGTCCCTGAGCCCATGTCCCCCCCATGTCCCCCAAGGCCCCCCCGTGTCCCCCCATGTCCCCCAAGGCCCCCCAGTGTCCTCGGTGTCCCCCCGTGTCCCCAAAGCCCCCCCACATCCCCGAACCCCGTGTCCCCCCACGTCCCCGTGTCCCTTGTCCCAGTGTCCCCTGAGCCCCCATGTCCTTGATGTCCCCTCAGCATCCTCCCATGTCCCCAAAGTCCCTCCGTGTCCCCGAGCCCCCCCGTGTCCCCAGTGTCCTCAAGGCCCCCCCATGTCCCCACCCCCCTGTCCCCTTGTCCCTGAAGTCCCCCCATGTCCCCGAGCCCCGTGTCCTCCATGTCCCATGTCCCCAAAGTCCCCCCATGTCTCCAAGACCCCCGTGTCACCGTGTCCCCAATGTCCCCCATGTCCCTCTGTGTCCCCAATGTCCCTGAGCCCCCCCGTGTCCCCCAGCTGTCCCCAATGTCCCCCATGTCCCCAAGGCCCCTGTGCCCCCCGTGTCCCCAACGTCCCTGAGCCCAGGTCCCCCACTGTCCCCAGTGTCCCCACACCCCACACACAGCCCCGAGGTCCCTGTGCCCCCCCGTGTCCCCCGGCTGTCCCCAGTGTCCCCATGTCCCCATGCCACCAGCATCCCCAAGCTGTCCCCGATGTCTCCCATGTCCCCAACGTCCCTGTGCCCCCCCGTGTCCCCCGGCTGTCCCCAGTGTCCCCCCACATCCCCGAGGTCCCTGTGCCCCTCACACCCACCAGCTGTCCCCAATGTCCCCGTGTCCCCAATGTCCCCGTGTCCCCAATGCCCCCAATGCCCCCCGCGTCCCTCAGCTGTCCCCGATGTCCCCAGCCATCCCCGATGTCCTCGTGTCCCCCATGTCCCCAAGGACCCCGTGCCCATGTCCCCAACATCCCCTGGGCTGTCCCCAATGTCCCCGCGTCCCTCAGCCATCCCTGATGTCCCCGTGCCCCCCTGCGTCCCTAATGTCCCCATGTCCCCTAGCTGTCCCTGTGTCCCCAAGGCCCCCCCGCATCCCCCAGCTGTCCCCGATGTCCCCACGTCCCCAAGGCCCTGTTCCCCCCCGGCTGTCCCCAAGGCCCATGTCCCCAGCGGTCCCCGATGTCCCCAACAACCCCGATGTCCCCGTGCCCCTTGCGTCCCCTGGCTGTCCCCTATGTCCCCAAGGCCCCCCCACATCCCCCAGCCACGCCCAATGTCCCCAAGTCCCCCACGTCCCTGATATCCCTGTGTCCCCCACGTCCCCCAGCGGTCCCCTGGCTGTCCCCAATGTCCCCAAGGCCCCTGTGCCCCTCAGCTGTCCCCGATGTCCCCAACAACCCCGTGCCCCCCACTGCTCCGTGTCCCCAAGGCCCCTGTGCCCCCCCGCGTCCCCCGGCTGTCCCTGATGTCCCTGTGTCCCCAAGGCCCCCCATGTCCCTGTGTCCCCCTGCATCCCCCAGCCGTCCCCAATGTCCCTGTGTCCCCAAGGCCCCCCCATGTCCCCCCTGTCCCCCAACCATCCCCAATGTCCCTGTGTCCCCAAGGCCCCCCCATGTCCCCTAGCCATCCCCAATGTCCCTGTGTCCCCAAGGCCCCCCCATGTCCCCCCTGTCTCCCAGCTGTCCCCAATGTCCCTGTGTCCCCAAGGCCCCCCCATGTCCCCCCTGTCTCCCAGCCGTCCCTGATGTCCCTGTGTCCCCAAGGCCCCCCCGTGTCCCCCCTGTCCCCCAGCCGTCCCCAATGTCCCTGTGTCCCCAAGGCCCCCCCGTGTCCCCCCTGTCCCCCAGCCGTCCCTGATGTCCCTGTGTCCCCAAGGCCCCCCCATGTCCCCCAGCTGTCCCCAATGTCCCTGTGTCCCCAAGGCCCCCCCGTGTTGTGTCCCCCCTGATGTCCCTGTGTCCCCAAGGCCCCCCCGTGTCCCCCCCGCATCCCCCAGCCGTCCCCAATGTCCCTGTGTCCCCAAGGCCCCCCCATGTCCCTGCGCCCCCCCCGTGTCCCCTCTGTGTCCCCCGTCGCTCATGCGCCGCAGCTCCCACCCGTAGCGCAGGGCGGCCCAGAGCACGGGGGGGGGCCAGCACCCCCCAAACCCCCCCGTGTCCCCCCCCGTGTCCCCTCAATGTCCCCAAGGCCCCCCCATGTCCCTGTGTCCCCCCGTGTCCCCATGTCCCTGTGCCCCCCCCGTGTCCCCCGTCGCTCATGCGCCGCAGCTCCCACCCGTAGCGCAGGGCGGCCCAGAGCACGGGGGGGGGCCAGCACCCCCCGAACCCCCCCGTGTCCCCCCCCCGTGTCCCCTCAATGTCCCCGTGTCCCCCCCCCCCCCGTGTCCCCCCCCCGCACCTGCAGCTGGAACTCGTCGCTCATGCGCCGCAGCTCGCGGCCGTAGCGCAGGGCGGCCCAGAGCACGGGGGGGGCCGAGCGCGAGCGCCCCCGGAACCCCGGCGCCTCCCCGGGGGGGCCCCCCCCGCCCTCCGCCCCCCCCCGCCCCCCGGCGGGGTCCGAGCCCAGGCGGCTCCGCTGCTCTGCGGGGACAGAGGCACCGGGGGGGGGGGGGGACGGGACCCCCCCCCCCCGGCCAGGCTCCGGTTAGGGGGCGGCACCGCAAATTGGGGGGGAAAACCCTTTTTTTGGGGGGGGGGGGATTTGGGTACCCCCCCCTTTCTGCAGGCAATTGGACCCCCCCAAAAAAAAGCAGCTCTCATCTTCCCCCCCCCCGCTTTTGGCAGGGAATTGGGGCCCCCCCCCTTGAAAGGATTTGGGGGGGCAGCTCTCATCCCCCCCCCCTTCTGGCAGGGAATTGGGGCCCCCCCTTGAAAGGATTTGGGGGGGCACCTCTCATCCCCCCCACACACTTCTGGCAGGGAATTGGGGGCCCCCCCGAAAGGATTTGGGGGGGCACCTCTCATCCCCCCCCCACTTCTGGCAGGGAATTGGGCCCCCCCCTTGAAAGGATTGGGGGGGGCACCTCTCATCCCCCCCACACTTCTGGCAGGGAATTGGGCCCCCCCCTTGAAAGGATTGGGGGGGGCACCTCTCATCCCCCCCCACTTCTGGCAGGGAATTGGGGCCCCCCCCTTGAAAGGATTTGGGGGGGCACCTCTCATCCCCCCCCCACTTCTGGCAGGGAATTGGGCCCCCCCCTTGAAAGGATTTGGGGGGGCAGCTCTCATCCCCCCCCACTTCTGGCAGGGAATTGGGCCCCCCCCTTGAAAGGATTTGGGGGGGCACCTCTCATTCCCCCCCCCCACTTCTGGCAGGGAATTGGGCCCCCCCTTGAAAGGATTTGGGGGGGCACCTCTCATCGCCTCCCCCTTCTGGCAGGGAATTGGGGGTGTCCCCCCCCCCCCCAAAAAAAAAACGAGGACCCGGGGGGGGCTCTTACCTGCCGTGGGGGTGCCGGGCTGGCTGGGCGTGGGGGTCCCCCCCCAGGGCGACTCGGGGGGGTCGCGGGGCCGCCCCAGCGCGGGGGGCTCCTCCGGGAACTCCTCCAGGCGGAACATCCTCGGGGGGGGGGCTGCCCCCCCCCCAAAAACATTAATTTCAGCTTTTCCCCCCCAAAACAGGCACCCGCGGGGCCCCCCCCGCCCCCAAATGGGTCCCCAAATCTTGGAGACCCCCCCCAGCCCCCCCCCATAACCAGCCCCCCCCCCGGGGGATCCCCAAGCCCAGGGACACCCCAACCCCCCCCCAACTGCCCCCCCAGCTCCCCCCCACACATGGGACCCCCCCAGGGCCCCCCCCAAAACCAGCCCCCCCTCAGGGGATCCCCAAAGCCTTGGGCCCCCCC
>NW_026991308.1:0-23561 GCF_036370855.1 Dromaius novaehollandiae
GGGCCGCCTCCTGCTCCGCCGCCGCCGCCGCGCGCTGCTCTGCTCCGGGCCCGGGGGGGTCAGGGGGCTGCCGGACCCCCCCCCCGGGGACCCAGGCGTCCGGGTAGCCCCCCCAGCCTCCCCCCAAGGGGACCCAGGCGTCCGGGAAGCCCCCCCCGCTCCCCAAAGGGACCCAGGCGTCCGGGCACCCCCCTCCGGCAGGCCCTCAAGGGACCCAGGCGTCCGGGCACCCCCCATCAGCCCCCCCCAAGGGACCCAGGCATCCGGGTGCCCCCCCCAGCAGCCCCCCAAGGGACCCAGGCGTCCGGGTGCCCCCCCCCACTCCCCAAAAGGACCCAGGCGTCCGGGCACCCCCTCCCCAGGGCCCAGGTGTCCGGGTGCCCCCCCAAGGGCCCAGGTGTCCAGTGCCCCCCCCCCCAGGGGCCCAGGCGTCCGGGGCTGCCCACCCCCCCCCCCCCCAGGATCCCAGGTGTTTGAGAGCCCTCCCCAGGGGCCCAGGCGTCCGGGTATCCTCCCCAAGGGCCCAGGCGTCCGGGGGCCCCGCTGTGCCCCCCCCAGGGGGCCCAGGCGTCTGGGGCCCCCCCCCCCCAGGATCCCAGGTGTTTGAGAGCCCTCCCCAAGGGCCCAGGCGTCCGGGTATCCTCCCCAAGGGCCCAGGCGTCCGGGGGCCCCGCTGTTCCCCACCCCCGGGGCCCAGGCGTCCGGGGAGCCCGCTGTGCCCCCCCCCAGGGGCCCAGGCGTCCGGGGGGGCCCCCCCCTACCGTCGCAGCGGCGCTGGTGCTGCTCGCGGGCGACACGCTCGGGCCCCTCGGCCGCCTCCTTGGCCAGGCGCAGGGCCCCCACCCGCTCCTCCAGCCCCCGGCGGCTCTCCTGCAGCTCCGCCAGCCGGGCCTGGGCCCCCCCTCAGCACCCGGCACCCCCCCGGACCCCCCCGCACACCCTGGGACCCCCCCGGACCCCCCCAAACCACCTGGGACCCCCCCGGGACCCCCAGGGCCCCCACCCGCTCCTCCAGCCCCCGGCGGCTCTCCTGCAGCTCCGCCAGCCGGGCCTGGGCCCCCCCTCAGCACCCGGCACCCCCCCGCACCCCCCCGCACACCCTGGGACCCCCTGGACCCCCCCGGACCCCCCCCGGGACCCCCAGGGCCCCCACCCGCTCCTCCAGCCCCCGGCGGCTCTCCTGCAGCTCCGCCAGCCGGGCCTGGGCCCCCCCTCAGCACCCGGCACCCCCCCGGACCCCCCGGACCCCCTGGGACCCCCCCGGGACCCCCAGGGCCCCCACCCGCTCCTCCAGCCCCCGGCGGCTCTCCTGCAGCTCCGCCAGCCGGGCCTGGGCCCCCCCTCAGCACCCGGCACCCCCCCGGACCCCCCCGCACACCCTGGGACCCCCCCGGACCCCCCCCGGGACCCCCAGGGCCCCACCCGCTCCTCCAGCCCCCGGCGGCTCTCCTGCAGCTCCGCCAGCCGGGCCTGGGCCCCCCCTCAGCACCCGGCACCCCCCCGGACCCCCCCGAACACCCTGGGACCCCCCCGGGACCCCCATGTGCCCCTCAGGACCCCTCCGACTCCCCTGGGACCCCCATGGACCCCACCCCACCCCCTGGGACCCCCATGTGCCCCCCTAGACCGCTACATCTCCTCTGGGACCCCCATGTGCCCCCCGGCCCCCCATGTGCCCCCCCGGACCGCAGCATGCCCCCTGGGACCCCCACATCTCCTCTGGGACCCCCATGTCTCCCCCCAGGCCCCCAACGTGCCCCCTAGGACCCCCACATCTCCCCTAGGACCCCCAACGTGCCCCCCAGACCCCCCATGTGCCCCCTGGGACCCCCCCGTGCCCCCCAGGACCCCCCTGTGCCCCTGGGACCCCCATATCTCTCCTGGGACCCCTATGTGCCCCCCTAGACCCCCAACGTGTCCCCCAGGACCCCCCTGTGCCCCCCCAGACCCCCAATGAGCCCCTGGGACCCCTAACGTGCCCCCCAGACCCCCCATGTGCCCCCTAGACCCCCAACGTGTCCCCCAGGACCCCCCTGTGCCCCCCCAGACCCCCAATGTGCCCCTGGGACCCCCAACGTGCCCCCCAAACCCCCCATGTGCCCCCTGGGACCCCCATGTGCCCCCCAGACCCCCATGTGCCCCCCAGGACCCCCATGTGCCCCCCAGACCCCCAACGTGCCCCCCCAGACCTTCTGCATCCCCCGAGGACCCATCATACCCCAATGGGACCCCCTTAGCCCCCCCTTGGCCCCCCCCAGGACCCCCTGAGCCCCCCAGGACCCCCCCAGGACCCCCAGGACCCCCCCGGACCCCCCCCCGGGCGCTACCTGCTTCTGCTCGCGGGCGCGGGCGGCCTCCTGCACCAGCTGCTGCCGCAGGCGGAAGCCGTCGCGGGCCACCTGGGCCAGCCGCTGCAGTGCCTCGCGCTCCCGGCGGCCCAGCTCCCTGGGGACACGCCGTCACCGGGGGGGGGACACGGGGGGGGCACCGGGGGACACCGCCAGGGACCCCCCGGGACACGGGGACCCACCCCTGGGGACGGGGACGGCGACACGGGCACCCTCCCCCCCCCCCCAGCCGCTGCAGTGCCTCGCGCTCCCGGCAGCCCAGCTCCCTGGGGACACGCCGTCACCGGGGGGGGGGACACGGGGGGGCACCGGGGGACACCGCCAGGGACCCCCCGGGACACGGGGACCCGCCCCCGGGGACGGGGATGGCGATATGGGCACCCCCCCCACCAGGGACCCCCCACTCCCGGCGGCCCAGCTCCCTGGGGACACGCCGTCACCAGGGGGGGGGACACGGGGGGGGCACCGGGGGACACCGCCAGGGACCCCCCGGGACACGGGGACCCACCCCTGGGGACGGGGACGGGGACACGGGCACCCCCCCCCCCCCAGCCGCTGCAGTGCCTCGCGCTCCCGGCGGCCCAGCTCCCTGGGGACACGCCGTCACTGGGGGGGGGACACGGGGGGGGCACCGGGGGACACCGCCAGGGACCCCCCGGGACACGGGGACCCGCCCCCGGGGACGGGGACAGCGACACGGGCACCCCCCCCCCCCCAGCCGCTGCAGTGCCTCGCGCTCCCGGCGGCCCAGCTCCCTGGGGACACGCCGTCACCGGGGGGGGGACACGGGGGGGGCACCGGGGGACACCGCCAGGGACCTCCCGGGACACGGGGACCCACCCCTGGGGATGGGGACGGGGACACGGGCACCCCCCCCACCAGGGACCCCCCACTCCCAGCGGCCCAGCTCCCTGGGGACACGCCGTCACCGGGGGGGGGACACGGGGGGGGCACCGGGGGACACCGCCAGGGACCCCCGGGACACGGGGACCCACCCCTGGGGACGGGGACGGCGACACGGGCACCCCCCCCACCAGGGACCCCCCACTCCCAGCGGCCCAGCTCCCTGGGGACACGCCGTCACCGGGGGGGGGACACGGGGGGGGCACCGGGGGACACCGCCAGGGACCCCCCGGGACACGGGGACCCACCCCTGGGGACGGGGACGGCGACACGGGCACCCCCCCCACCAGGGACCCCCCACTCCCAGCGGCCCAGCTCCCTGGGGACACGCCGTCACCGGGGGGGGGACACGGGGGGGGCACCGGGGGACACCGCCAGGGACCCCCCGGGACACGGGGACCCGCCCCTGGGGACGGGGACGGCGACACGGGCACCCCCCCCCCCCAGCCGCTGCAGTGCCTCGCGCTCCCGGCGGCCCAGCTCCCTGGGGACACGCCGTCACCGGGGGGGGGACACGGGGGGGCACCGGGGGACACCGCCAGGGACCCCCCGGGACACGGGGACCTGCCCCCGGGGACGGGGGGGACACAGGGACCAGGAACAGGGGGAACAAGGAGAGCAACCCCAGGGACACGGGGGGGACGCAGGGACCAGGGACACGGGGGGGGGGACATGGGGACCGACCCCAGGGATGGGGGATGGGCCCTGGGGGACATGCGGACACGGGGACCAACCCCAGGGACACGGGGGGGACGCAGGGACCAGGGACATGGGGGGGGGACATGGGGACCGGCCCCTGGGGACACTGGGGACATGGGGACCAGCCCCAGGGACGGGGGCACCAGCTCCTGGGGACACTGGGGACACAGGGACCGACCCCCAGGGACACTGGGGACATGGGGACAAGCCCCAGGGACACAGGGACCGACCCCAGGGACGGGGGCACCAGCTCCTGGGGACACTGGGGACACGGGGACCGACCCCGGGGGACACGGGGACCACCCCCCGGGACGCAGGGACCGACCCCGGGGGACATGGGGACACGCGGTCCCGGCCCCCAGCAGGACGCGAGGACACGGAGTCACCCCAGCCGCCCCGCGTCCCCGGTGTCCCCCCCATGTCCCCGTGTCCCCGTGTCCCCCCCCGTGTCCCCCCCCTTGTCCCCCCGCGTCCCCGCGCTCACTTGCAGGTGTTCTCGCAGGCCGCCCCGCTGTTGTACTCGTCGGTGGCGTCGCAGCAGTCTGGGGGGGGGGGACGGGGGCGGCGCTCGGCACCCTGGGGACCCCCGCGACCCCCCCGGGGACCCCCAGACCCCCCCGGGACCCCAATACCGCCTGGGGACCTCCGGGGACCCCCCAGGGCCATCAGGGGACCCCAACAGCCCCCCAGGGACCCCCCAACCCCCCCAGGGACACCCAGGGCCATCAGGGACCCCCCAGCACCCTCAGGGGACCCCCGAAGTCCCCCGTGGGACCCCCCAGGGACCCCCCAATGCCCCCAGGGACCCTCAGGGACCCCCCAAAACCCCACCTGGAACCCCCAGGGACCCCCCAAAACCCCACCTGGAACCCCCAGGGACCCCCCAACACCCCCAGGGACCCCCTGATGCCCCCAGGGACCCCCCAGCACCCTCGGGTGACCCCAAATCCCCCCAGGGCCCCTCGAGGGAACCCCCAAAGCCCCCCCTAGGGACCCCTGACACCCCCAGGGATCCCCCGACGCCCCCAGGCACCCCCCCAGCACCCCCAGGGACCCCCCAGCACCCTCGGGAGACCCCCAAAACCCCACCTGGGACCCCCAGGGACCCCCCAACACCTCCAGGGACCCCCCAGCACCCCCAGGGACCCCCCGACGCCCCCAGGGACCCCCCAGCACCCCCAGGGACCCCCCCAGCACCCTCGGGAGACCCCCAAACCCCCACCTGGGACCCCCAGGGACCCCCCGACGCCCCCAGGGACCCCCCAGGGCCATCAGGGACCCCCCAGCACCCTCGGGAGACCCCCAAAACCCCACCTGGGACCCCCAGGGACCCCCCAGCACCCCCAGGGACCCCCCCGCACCCTTAGGGACCCCCCCGCGCCCCCCCCCCGGCACCCACCGCAGACGCCGTCGTTGACGTGGGCCGAGGGGATGCTCTGGGGCCGGTAGCCGGCGTTGGCGCAGTGGAAGCGCCCGTTGGCGCAGGCCGAGGTGCCTGGAGGGGGGGCGGGTGTCAGGACGCCTGGGCCCCCCCGGGGGGGGCTGGGGGCTTGGGGGGGGGCCCCGGCGTCCCCTCACCGGGCTCGTCGGAGCCGTCGCGGCAGTCGCAGTAGTCGTCGTTGACCCACTCGAAGGCGACGGTGGCCGAGCCGTCGAGGCAGGTGAAGGGCTGCGCCTCCGCGTAGAAGGGCTGCTCTGGGGGGGGGGGGGGGGTCAGGGGGGGCTGCCCGGGCCCCCCGGGGGGTGGGGGGGGGTTGGGGTTGGGGGGGGGGCCCCCCCGGACGCCGGGGCCCCCGGCACTCACGGCTCAGGGCGACGCCGCGCGGCCGCTTCACCTCGGCGGCACCCGCCTGGGCGCCCAGCAGCAGCAGCAGCCGCAGCAGCATGGCGGCGCGGGGGGGGCGGGGGGGGCGCCCAGGGGTCGACCCCTATGGAGCAGCACCCTATAGCACCCCCCCCACACACTCGCTGCCCCGCACGCACCCTTCGCTGGGGTCCCATAACCCCCCTGCCCTCTGCCCCCCCCCCCCAAGAGGGGGGGTGGATCTGTGGCCCCCCCACCCCCAGGGAGGCCCCTATAGCCCCTCCTGACCCCTATAGCCCCTTTCAGCCCCCCCCACCAGAAAGGGGGCGGTTCTGTGGCCCCCCCACCCCCAAGGAGGTCCCTATAGCCCCTTTGAACCCCTATAGACCCTTCTGGCCCCCATAGCCCCTTTTAGCCCCCCCCAACCAGAGCGGGGGCAGTTCTGTGGCCCCCACCCCCAAGAAGGCCCCTCCTGACCCCTATAGCCCCTTTGAGTCCCTATAGCCCTTTCTAACCCCCTATAGCCTCTTCTGACCCCCCATAGCCCCTTCTGGCCCCTATAGACCACCCCCTCCCACAGCCGAAGTGCCCCCCCAGGCCCTTCCCCGCTCCCCCGCCAGCTCCTATAGATCTTTCTGACCCCCGCAACCCCCCCGCAAAGCCCTCTCCGGACCCCCCCGGCCCCTATAGACCGCCCCCCCCCCCACAAGCCTCCCCACAGGTCCTCCCCCATATGGAGCCCTATAGGGGCTTTAAAAACCCGTTAATCTCCTCCCCCCCCACCAAGAATCTCTATAAGCGCTTCCAGACCTTCCCTCCCCTCCCCGGAGCCCCTATAGGCGCCTCCCTCCCCCCAAGCCCCTATAGATCCCCCCCCCGATGCCCCCCGGCAGCCCCGCTGGCCCCTATAGGCCTCCCCTCCCCCCACCCCGAGCCCGCTATAGACACTTCCCCCCCACCACGGGCCCCTATAGACCCCCAGGTCCCGCCGAGGGCCCCCGCAGCCCCCCCAGGGCCCCCTATAGCCTCCCCCCCCCCGCAGGCCCCCTCGGCCCCCCGGTACCGAGGGGAAAGGCCGCGCGCGCCCGGTGCAGGGTCCACACCGGGGAAGCGGAAGCGGGGGCGGGGCACTTCCGGGCGCGCCGCGGGCAGGAAGCGGGCGAGACAAAGGCAGCGTCGCGCCGCGGCGGCCATGTTGGGTGAGGCGCAGCCCGCCCGCTCCCGCGCAGGGAGGCGCCGGCCATGTTGGGTGGGGCGGAAACCGCCTCCCGAAGCGGCGGCGTCGCCATGGCGACGGCCGGAGGCCACGTTGGGCGCGCGGCGGCCATGTTGAGAGTGGCGAGCATCCCTCCCCCCTTCCCCCACCCCCCCCGAATCACCTATCGTTAATAAAACAAAGGCGACGCCTTCCCCTAACAAAGGCCGAGACAATGGGGCGGTGGGAGGGGGAGGGGCCGTCCCCCCTCCCCACCCAGCATGGCGGAGCGGGAAGGGAGTCCGCCGCCGTGACCTTCCTCCCATCGTGCCTTGCGCCCGCCCGCCCTCGCGGCCAGCCAATGGGCGCCTGAGCGTCCGGTTGCCGTAGCGACGGGGGGCGGGGCGAGGGGGCGGCTGGAGCCGGGGGCGGCACGTGCGTGAGGGGCGGGGGGGATTTGGGGTCCCGGGGGGGGATTGGGGGTCCCGGGGGGGGGATCGAGCTGCCAGGGGGGCAGATTCGGGGTCCGGGGGGCGGATTTGGGGTCCCGGGGGGGGATTGGGGGTCCCGGGGGGGGGATCGAGCTCCCGGGGGGCAGATTCGGGGTCCAGGGGGGGATTTGGGGTCCGGGGGGGCAGATTTGGGGTTCTGGGGGGGATCGAGCTCCCGGGGGGGCAGATTGGGGGTCCGGGGGGGATTTGGGGTCCGGGGGGGGCAGATTTGGGGTCCTGGGGGGGATCGAGCTCCCGGGGGGGGCAGATTTGGGGTCCGGGGGGGGGGATTTGGGGTCCCGGGGGGGCAGATTTGGGGTCCGGGGGGGGAATTTGGGGTGCCGGGGGGGGCAGATTTGGGGTCCGGGGGGGATTTGGGCTCCCGGGGGGGGCAGATTTGGGGTCCTGGGGGGGATTTGGGGTCCCGGGGGGGCAGATTTGGGGTCCGGGAGGGGAATTTGGGGTGCCGGGGGGGGATTGAGCTCCTGGGGGGGCAGATTTGGGGTCCTGGGGGGGGTTGGGGGGGCGGATCGGGCCCTCGGGGCCCCATGGGGGAGATGAGGGGGGGCTCAGGGGTTCGGGGGGGCCCCGTGCCCCCCCCCGCTGAGCCCCCCCGTCCCCCCCCAGGGCAGGAGCTGGGGGCGGCCCGACCCCACCATGGCAGCACCCCGCAGCCCCCCCGCAGCCCCCCTCGGGCAGGGCCCCCCCGCGCCGGGCAAGGGCCGGGGGCCAGGTATGGGGGGGCACGGGGGGGGCACTGGGGAGATGGGGGGGCATTGGGGATCCGGGGGGACATTGGGGGTCCGGGGCGCCAAGGGGGGGCACTGGGGGGCCGGGGGGGGCAATAAGGGTCTGGGGGGGCCATTGGGGGGGTGGAGGGGGCAATAGGGGTCGGGGGGGCCATTGGGGGGCTGGGGGGCAATGGGGGAGCATTGGGGGGGCCATGGGGGTCTGGGGGGGCAATAGGGGTCTGGGGGGGGCCCGGAGGAGCTTGAAGGGGGCAATAGGGATCGGGGGGGGCAGTGGGGCCGGGGGGGCAATGAGGGGCGATGGGGGGGCACTGGGGGCTGGGGGGCACTGGGGGGGTGCCGGGGCAGGACGGGGGGCGGGGGGGGGCTCCGAGGGGCTCCCCCCACCCCGGGGGTCTCGGGGGGGGGTCCGGGCCCCCCCCCACCGACGGCCGCAGCAGGCGCCGGGGGGCCGAGACGGCGCCGGGGGGCCGAGACGCGGCGGCTGCAGCGGGGGCCGGCGGTGAGCAACCGGGGGGGGCGGCCGCTGTGTCCCCCCCCCCACGATGTCCCCCCCCCATGATGTCCCCCCCCCGGGGTGACGTGTCCCCCCCGGTGACCCCCCCGGCCCCCCCCAGGGTGAGGAGGGGTCGATGGCGGAGCCGCCGCAGAGCTGCGAGGGGGCCGAGGGCCCGCGGCGCCCGCGTGACCCGGAGGTGCGTGCGAGGGGCGTGCGAGGGGCGTGCAAGGGGCGTGCAAGGGGCGTGCACGAGGGCGGGGGGGCCTTGCACGAGGGCCTTGCACGAGGGCAGCAGGGTGGGGGCCCCGCACGAGGGTGGCGCGTTGGGGCCTTGCACGAGGGTGTTGCACGAGGGTGTTGCACGAGGGCCTTGCACGAGGGCCTTGCACAAGGGTGTTGCACGAGGGCGGTTCACGAGGGTGTCGCACAAGGGCCTTGCACGAGGGCCTTGCACGAGGGCAGCAGGGTGGGGCCCCGCACGAGGGTGGCGCGTTGGGGCCTTGCACGAGGGTGTTGCACGAGGGCCTTGCACGAGGGCCTTGCACGAGGGCCTTGCACAAGGGTGTTGCACGAGGGTGTTGCATGAGGGCGGTTCACGAGGCTGTCGCACAAGGGTGTTGCACGAGGGCCTTGCACAAGGGTGTTGCACAAGGGTGTTGCACGAGGGCGGTTCACGAGGGTGTCGCACAAGGGTGTTGCACGAGGGCCTTGCACAAGGGTGTTGCACAAGGGTGTTGCACAAGGGCGGTTCACGAGGGTGTCGCACAAGGGTGTTGCACGAGGGCCTTGCACAAGGGTGTTGCACAAGGGTGTTGCACGAGGGCGGTTCACGAGGGTGTCGCACAAGGGTGTTGCACGAGGGCCTTGCACAAGGGTGTTGCACAAGGGTGTTGCACGAGGGCGGTTCACGAGGGTGTCGCACAAGGGTGTTGCACAAGGGCCTTGCACAAGGGTGTTGCACAAGGGTGTTGCACAAGGGCGGTTCACGAGGGTGTCGCACAAGGGTGTTGCACGAGGGCCTTGCACAAGGGTGTTGCACAAGGGTGTTGCACGAGGGCGGTTCACGAGGGTGTCGCACAAGGGTGTTGCACGAGGGCCTTGCACAAGGGTGTTGCACAAGGGTGTTGCACAAGGGCGGTTCACGAGGGTGTCGCACAAGGGTGTTGCACGAGGGCCTTGCACAAGGGTGTCGCACGAGGGGGGTCGCATGAGGGGGTCACACGAGGGCCTTGCACAAGTGCCCTGCACGAGGGTGTCGCACGAGGGTGTCACACGAGAGGGGGTCACACGAGGGCCTTGCACGAGGGCCTTGCACGAGGGTGTCGCACGAGGGGGGGTCGCATGAGGGGGTCGCATGGGGGGTCACACGAGGGTGTCGCACAAGGGGGGGGTCACACGAGGGCCTTGCACAAGGGGGGGGTCACACGAGGGGGGTCACACGAGGGGGGATCACACGAGAGCGTTGCACGAGGGGGGGGTCACACAAGGGTGGTTCACGGGGGGGTCACACGAGGGTGTCGCACAAGGGGGGTCACACAAGGGTGTTGCATGGGGGGTCACACGAGGGTGGTTCACACGAAGGGGGGGGTCACACGAGGGTGTTGCACGAGAGGGTCACACGAAGGGGGGGTCACACAAGGGGGGGGTCACACGCGGGGGTCCCCCCGCAGGGGCACCCATGGGTGCGGGTGCGGCGCCTGGACGCCCTGCGACACGCCCTGGCCACCCGCCGCGCCCGCCTGGGCCACCTGCAGCGCCTGCACCGGGGACACCGCCCCCCCCGACGCCCCCCCGACGCCGCCCCCACCCTCCAGGTGCGCACCGGGGACCCTGCCACCCCCCCGAGCCGCCCTGGGGACACTCTGGGGACACTGTGACCCTTGGGGACACCCTGGGGGCCCTGCCACCCCCCGGGGACCCTGGGGACACCCCGGGGACCCTGCCACCCCCTGGGGACCCTGGGGACCCCGACACCCCCCGGGGACCCCTGAGCCCCCCGGGGACCCTGCCACCCTTGGGGACACGCTTGGGGACCCTGTCACCCCTCAGGGACCCTGGGGACCCTCTCACCCTTGGGGACACCCCAGAGACCCTGCCACCCCCCGGGGACCCTGCCACCCTTGGGGACACGCTTGGGGACCCTGTCACCCCTCAGGGACCCTGGGGACCCTGCCACCCTTGGGGACACCCCAGAGACCCTGCCACCCCCTGGGGACCCCCTGGGGACCCTCTCACCCTTGGGGACACTCCGACACCCCCCGGGGACCCTGACAGCCTTGGGGACACCCTGGGAGCCTTGGGGACACCCTGACACCCCCCTGGGGACCCGGGGACACCCTGGGGGCCCTGCCACCCCCCGGGGACCCTGGGGACCCCGACACCCCCCTGGGGACCCCTGAGCCACCTGGGGACACTCAGGGGACCCTGCCACCCCCCGGGGACCCTGGGACCCTTGGGGACACCCTGGGGACCCTGCCACCCCCCTGGAGACCCTGGGGACACGCTGGGGACACCCTGCCACCCCCCTGGGGACTCTGACACCCTTGGGGGCACCCCAGGGACCCTGCCACCCCCCTGGGGACCCTGGGGACACCCTGGGACCCCGTTACCCTTGGGGACACCCTGGGGACCCTGCCACCCCCCTGGGGACCCTGTCACCCCTGGGGACACCCTGGGGACCCATCACCCTTGGGGGCACCCCGGGGACCCTGCCACCCCCCTGGGGACCCTGTCACCCCTGGGGACACCCTGGGGACCCTGCCACCCCCCTGGGGACCCTGGGGACACCCTGGGACCCTGTCACCCTTGGGGACACCCTGGGGACCCTGCCACCCCCCTGGGGACCCTGTCACCCCTGGGGACACCCTGGGGACCCATCACCCTTGGGGGCACCCCGGGGACCCTGCCACCCCCCTGGGGACCCTGTCACCCCTGGGGACACCCTGGGGACCCTGTCCCCCCCCACCCATGGGTGCCCCCCCGGCGCAGGGCCTGGAGGGGCGGCTGGAGGCGGCCCGGCTGCGGGCGCAGGAGGCCGAGCGGCTGGGGGGGCTCTACCGCTGCCTCCGCGCCCACCTGGAGGTACCCCCACCCATGGGTGCCGGCACCCCCCCGGGGGGGCGCACACGCGGGGGGGGGGGGCTGCGGGGACACGGGCACCCACCCATGGGGGGGACTGCGGGGACACGGGCACCCACCCATGGGGGGGACACGGGGGGGGACTGCGGGGACACGGGCACCCACCCATGGGGGGGACACACACGTGTGGGGGGGGACTGCGGGGACACGGGCACCCACCCATGGGGACCCACCCATGGGGACCCACATGGACACGGGCACCCACCCAGGGCACCCAGTGCACGGGCACACACGTGGGTGGTGGGTGCTGGGGGTGCTGGGGGTGGTGGGTGCCCTGGGTGGTGGGTGCTGTGTCCCAGAGGTGCCCTGGGTGCCCTGGGTGCTGGGTGTCCTGGGTGATGGGTGCTGTGGGTGCTGGACCTTATGGGCTGTGGGTGCCCGGGCTGCTGGGTGCCCTGGGTGGTGGGTGCCCTGGGTGGTGGGTGTTATGGGTGCTGGTGGGTGATGGGTGCTGGGTGCCCTGGCTGATGGGTGCTGTGGGTGCTGGCTGGGTTATGGGTGCTGGGTGCTGGGTGCTGTGGATGGCGGATGCCCTGGGTGCTGGGTGCCCCAGTGATGGGTGCTGGTGGGTGCTGGGTGCCCTGGGTGGTGGGTCCTGAGGGTGGTGGGTGCTGTGGGTGCTGGGTGCCCCAGGTAATGGGTGCCCTGGGTGGTGGGTGCTGGTGGGTGCTGGGTGCCCCAGGTAATGGGTGCCCTGGGTGGTGGGTGCTGGTGGGTGCTGGGTGCCCCGGGTGGTGGGTCCTGAGGGTGGTGGGTGCTGTGGGTGCTGGGTGCCCTGGGTGCTGGGTGCCCCAGGTAATGGGTGCCCTGGGTGGTGGGTGCTGGTGGGTGCTGGGTGCCCTGGGTGATGGGTGCTGTGGGTGGTGGGTGCCCCGGGTGATGGGGGTGCTGGGTGGTGGGTGCCCTGGGTGGTGGGTGCCCTGGGTGGTGGGTGCTGTGGGTGCTGGTGGGTGATGGGTGCTGGGTGCCCTGGCTGATGGGTGCTGTGGGTGATGGATGTTATGGGTGCTGGGTGCCCTGGGTGCCAGGTGCTGGTGGGTTATGGGTGCTGGGTGCCCTGGGTGGTGGGTCCTGAGGGTGATGGGTGCTGGGTGCCCTGGGTGCTGGGTGTCCCAGGTAATGGGTGCCCTGGGTGCTGGGTGCTGTGTCCCAGAGGTGCCCTGGGTGCCCTGGGAGGTGGATGTCCTGGGTGATGGGTGTTATGGGTGGTGGGTGCCCTGGGTGCTGGGTGCCCTGGGTGGTGGGTGCCCTGGGTGCTGGGTGCTGTGGGTGCTGGTGGGTGATGGGTGCTGGGTGCCCTGGCTGGGTGATGGGTGCTGGGTGCCCTGGCTGATGGGTGCTGTGGGTGCTGGGTGCTGTGGATGGCGGGTGCTGCGGACGCCCTGGGTGCTGGGTGCCCCAGTGATGGGTGCCGGTGGGTGCTGGGTGCCCTGGGTGGTGGGTGCTGCACATCATGGGTGCCGGGTGCCCCGGTGACGGGTGCCGGGTGCGGGGGGGGGGCAGGCGGAGGCGCGGGGGGCCTGGGGATGGGTGCGGGGGGTGCCGGGTGCCCCGGTGACGGGTGCTGGGTGCGGGGGGGGCAGGCGGAGGCGCGGGGGGCCCGGGGCCGCCTGGAGCAGCAGGAGGCCGAGCTGGGGCGGCTGCGGCGGGAGCTGCGGGTGCTGAGCACCCTGCGCGGGGGGGCCCGGGGGGCCCGGCGACGTGTGCAGGTACCGGGGGGGTCAGGGTGCTGGGGGGGGGGGCAGGGGGTGCGGGTGCTGAGCACCCTGTGTGGGGGGGCCCGGGGGGCCCGGCGACGTGTGCAGGTACCGGGGGGGGTCAGGGTGCTGGGGGGGGGGGGCAGGGGGTGCGGGTGCTGAGCACCCTGTGTGGGGGGGCCCGGGGGGCCCGGCGACGTGTGCAGGTACCGGGGGGGTCAGGGTGCTGTGGGGGGGGGGGCAGGGGGGTGCACAGGGGTGTAGGGTGCTGCGGGGGGGGTCCAGGGGATGCAGGGGGGGTGCAGGGAGTGCAGGGGGGTGCAGGGTGCGGGGGGGGTGCAGGGTGCTGCGGGGGGGTCCGGGGGGGGTCCGGGGGGGTCCGGGGATGCAGGGGGGTCCGGGGGGGGTCTGGGGGATGCAGGGGGGGTGCAGGGGGTGCAGGGTGCTGCGGGGGGTGCAGGGGGGGGTCAGGGGGTGCAGGGTGCTGCAGGGGGTTCCGAGAGGGGTCCGGGGGGGTCAGGGGGTGCAGGGGGCTCCGGGGGGGGTCTGGGGGATGCAGGGGGGGTTCAGGGGGTGCAGGGTGCTGCGGGGGGGTCCGGGGAGTGCAGGGGGGGTCCGGGGGGGTGCAGGGTACCGGGGGGGTGCAGGGTGCCCCCCCCCAGCACCCCTGGGTGCCAGGCGCAGCTGGCGGCGCAGGTGACGCGGGTGACGCGGGAGCAGGGTGCAGGGGGTGCAGGGGGTGCAGGGTGCTGCGGGGGGGTCCGGGGGGTGCGGGGGGGTCCGGGGGGGTGCAGGGTGCAGGGGGGGGTGCAGGGAAGCCCCCCCAGCACCCCTGGGTGCCAGGCGCAGCTGGCGGCGCAGGTGACGCGGGTGACGCGGGAGCAGGGTGCAGGGGGTGCAGGGGGTGCAGGGTGCTGCGGGGGGGTGCAGGGGGTGCAGGGGGGGTCCGGGGGGGTGCAGGGTGCAGGGGGGGGTGCAGGGAGCCCCCCCCAGCACCCCTGGGTGCCAGGCGCAGCTGGCGGCGCAGGTGACGCGGGTGACGCGGGAGCAGGGTGCAGGGGGGTGCAGGGGGTGCAGGGTGCTGCGGGGGGGTCCGGGGGGTGCAGGGGGGGTCCTGGGGGGTGCAGGGTGCAGGGGGGGGTGCAGGAAGCCCCCCCCAGCACCCCTGGGTGCCAGGCGCAGCTGGCGGCGCAGGTGACGCGGGTGACGCGGGAGCAGGACGCCCGGACGCAGGCGCTGGCCCAGCTGCGGGCTCAGGCCCAGGAGCCGCCGCCGGAGCCGGTAGGGACCCGGGGGGGGGACCCGGGGGGGGCACAGGGACGTGGGGGGGGCAAGGGGGCTCCAGGGGGGACGTGGGGACATGGGGGGGACCAGGGGGACATGGGGACAACCAGGGGGCTGGGGGGGGCTATGGGGGGACACTGGGGGACAGGGGGACATGGGGGGGCTGGGGGGGCTATGGGGGGACCCGGGGGGACACTGGGGACATGGGGGGGTCCATGGGGACACCGGGGGGCTGGGGGGGCAATGGGGGGACCCGGGGGGACACTGGGGACATGGGGGGGTCCATGGGGACACCGGGGGGCTGGGGGGGCAATGGGGGGACCTGGGGGGACACTGGGGACATGGGGGGGTCCAGGGGGTCCATGGGGACACTGGGGACATGGGGGGGCTCGGGGGGACCCAGGGGTCCATGGGGACACTGGGAGCTGGGGGGGCTATGGGGGGACCCGGGGGACATGGGGACATGGGGGGGTCCATGGGGACACCGGGGGGCTGGGGGGGCAATGGGGGGACCCGGGGGGACATGGGGACACTGGGGGGCTGGGGGGGCTATGGGGGGACCCGGGGGGACATGGGGACATGGGGGGGGCCATGGGGACACTGGGGGGCTATGGGGGGGGGCCATGGGGACACAAGGGGGCTCGGGGGGGGACACAGGGCTGGGGGGGGTCCCCACCGCACAGCCGTGTCCCCCCCGTGTCCCCCCCAGGCCCCACAGCCCCCGGCGTCCCCCCCGCCGGAGCGGGGGCCACCGGAGACCCCCCCGCGCCGCCCCCCCCGCCCCCCCCGCCCCGGCCCCCCCCAAGGACCTCGAGCCCCCCCGGGATGCCGCCACCAGCCCCCAGGTGAGGAACCAGGCGGCGAGACCCCCCCCATGTCCCCCCCCCCGTGTCCCCCCCCATGTCACCGCGTCCCCGCAGGGGGGGGCCCGGCTGGCGGCGCTGGCCCGGGGCAGCGCGGAGGCCCTGGGGGGGCTGCGGGCCGAGGCGGCGGCGCTGGGCACCGTCCTGCGGCAGCTGCGCTACGGCGGCGAGGGCCAGCGCGCCCGGTGAGCAGGACGCCGGGGCCCCCGGGGACGCCTGGGCCCCCTGGGGCGGGTGGGACGCCTGGGCCCCCAAGGGCAGGACGCCTGGGCCCCTATGGGGCAGGACGCCTGGGCCCCTGGGTGGCAGGACGCCTGGGCCCCCTGGGGTGGGTGGGACGCCTGGGCCCCCAAGGGCAGGACGCCTGGGCCCTTGGGTGGCAGGACACCTGGGCCCCTATGGGCAGGACACCTGGGCCCCTGAGGGTGGGACGCCTGGGTCCCTATGGGCAGGACGCCTGGGCCCCTATAGGCAGGACACCTGGGCCCCTGGGTGGCAGGAAGCCTGGGCCCCCATGGGCAGGACGCCTGGGCCCCCATGGGCAGGATGCCTGGGCCCCTATGGGCAGGACGCCTGGGCCCCCATGGGCAGGACACCTGGGCCCCTATGGGCAGGACGCCTGGGCCCCCATGGGCAGGACACCTGGGCCCCTATGGGCAGGACGCCTGGGTCCCCAAGGACAGGACACCTGGGCCCCCGGGGGGGGATGCCTGGGCCCCCATGAGCAGGACGCCTGGGCCCCTGGGTGGCAGGACGCCTGGGCCCCCCAGGGTGGGACGCCTGGGCCCCCATGGGCAGGACACCTGGGTCCCTATGGGCAGGACGCCTGGGCCCCTGTGGGCAGGACGCCTGGGCCCCCAAGGACAGGATGCCTGGGTCCCCAAGGGTGGGATGCCTGGGCCCTCATGGACAGGATGCCTGGGCCCCTCGGAGCAGGACGCCTGGGCCCCTTGGTGGCAGGACACCTGGGCCCCCATGGGCAGGACGCCTGGGCCCCTATAGGCAGGACTCCTGGGCCCCTCGGAGCAGGACGCCTGGGCCCCCATGGGCAGGACACCTGGGCTCCCCAGGGTGGGACACCTGGGTCCCCAAGGACAGGACGCCTGGGCCCCTGGGTGGCAGGACACCTGGGGCCATGGTGGGGGTCTGCCGGGGGGGTGCCGGGGGGGTGCCGGGGGGGTGCCGGGGGGGGTGCCGGGGGTCTGCCGGGGGGGTGCCGGGGGGGTGCCAGGGGGTGCTGGGGGTCTGACGGGGGGGTGCCGGGGGGGGGGGCGCAGGGCGCAGCGGCGGGCAGAGGAGCTGCGGGGGCAGCTGCGGGGTCACGAGAGCCGCTGCGCCGCCGCCCGCCGCGACCTGGCCGAGGCCGCCGGGGCCCTGGCTGTCGCCGAGGCCGCCCTGCGCCACGTGGCCGCCCTGCTGCCGCCCCTCGCCCCGGTGAGCCGGACGCCTGGGCCCCCATGGGCGGGACGCCTGGGCCCCCATGGGCAGGACGCCTGGGCCCTTGGGCTGGGACGCCTGGGCACCCCAAGGACGGGACGCCTGGGCCCCTATGGGCAGGACGCCTGGGCCCCCATGGGTGGGACACCTGGGCCCTGTGGCAGGACGCCTGGGCCCCTATGGGCAGGACGCCTGGGCCCTCATGGGCGGGACGCCTGGGCCCTTGGGCTGGGACGCCTGGGCCCCAAGGACGGGACGCCTGGGCCCCCATGGGCAGGACGCCTGGGCCCCCATGGGCAGGACCCCTGGGCCCCCATGGGTGGGACACCTGGGCCCTGTGGCAGGACGCCTGGGCCCCTATGGGCAGGACGCCTGGGCCCCGGGGGGGCAGGACACCTGGGCCCCTATGGGCAGGACGCCTGGGCCCCTATGGGTGGGACACCTGGGCCCCCGGGGGGGGATGCCTGGGCCCCTATGGGTGGGATGCCTGGGCCCCCATGGGCAGGACGCCTGGGCCCCCATGGGTGGGACACCTGGGTCACCATGGGCAGGACACCCGGGCCCCCATGGGCGGGACGCCTGGGCCCCCACGGATGGGACACCTGGTCCCTGGGGGGCAGGACGCCTGGGCCCCCACGGATGGGACACCTGGTCCCTGGGGGGCAGGACGCCTGGGTCCCTTTTTGGGAGGGGGGTTGTGTCCCGGATGCTTGGGCCCGGGGGGGTCGTGTCCCGGACGCCTGGGCCCCAGCGGGGTTGGCACCCGGACGCCTGGGCCCGGGGGGGTTCGTGTCCCGGACGCCTGGGCCCGGGGGGGTGACACGCCCGGCCCCCCCCCAGGAGGACGAGCCCCCCCCCGAGGCGCCGGGGCGGCCGCTGGCGCTGGAGCTGCTGCTGGCGCAGACCCGGGCCCGGCTGGCGGCACTGCGGGAGCAGCCGCGGGGGCCCCCGCCGCCGCCCCCCCCGGCCCCCCCGCAGGTGAGGGGGGCCTGGTCCCACCCGGGGGGGTCTGGGGGGGCCCTGCACCTACTTGGGGGGGGCCTGGGGGGTCCCTGCTCCCACCCGGGGGGGCCCTGCACCCACCCGGGGGGTCTGGGGGGGCCTGCACCCACCTGGGGGGGGCCTTGGGGGTCCTGCACCTACCTGGGGGGGGCTGGGGGGCCCTGCACCTACCTGGGGGGGCTGGGGGGGCCCTGTGCCCGTATGGGGGGGTCTGGGGGGGCCTGCACCCACCTGGGGGGGCTGGGGGGGCCCTGTGCCCATATGGGGGGGTCTGGGGGGCCCTGCACCCACCTGGGGGGGCCTGGGGGGTCCCTGCACCTACCTGGGGGGGTCTGGGGGGGCCCTGCACCTACCTGGGGGGGCCTGGGGGGCCCTGTGCCCACATGGGGGGGTCTGGGGGGCCCTGCACCCACCTGGGGGGGTCTGGGGGGGGCCCTGTGCCCGTATGGGGGGGTCTGGGGGGGCCCTTCACCCACGTGGGGGGGTCTGGGGGGGGCCTGCTCCCACCTGGGGGGCCCTGCACCCACCTGGGGGGGGTCTGGGGGGGCCCTGCACCTACCTGGGGGGGGCTGGGGGGGCCTTGTGCCCATATGGGGGGGTCTGGGGGGGGCCTGCACCTACCTGGGGGTCCTGGGGGGTCCCTGCACCTACCTGGGGGGGTCTGTGGGGTCCCTGCACCCACGTGGGGGTCTGGGGGGGGCTGCACCCACCTGGGGGGTCTGGGGGGGCCCTGTGCCCGTATCGGGGGCTCTGGGGGGGGCCCTGTGCCTGTATGGGGGGGTCGGGGGGGGGCATTTTCCCATGGGAGGTCCCCTGTCCCTGGGGGGGGTCCCTGGGGGGTCCCTGTCCCTGGGGGGGTCCCGGGGGGTCCCTGGGGGGGCCCTGACGGGGGGGGGGGGTCCCGTCCCAGGTGCCGGCACTGCTGCAGCAGAGCAGGCCCAGCCCCCCCCGCCCCCCAGCCCGGCCCCCCCTCCGACGGTGAGGACGGGGGGGGCTACGGGGGGCCGGGGGGGGCTATGAGGGGCCGGGGGGGGCCGGGGGGAGCTGTGGGGCAGCGGGGGGGGGCTGTGGGGGGGCCAGGGGGTGGTAGCAGGGGCCATGGGGGGGCCAGGGGGCAGTGGGGGGGGCTGTGGGGGGGCTATGGGGCACCATGGGGTGGGGGGGCCGTGGGGGGGGCCATGGGGCAGTGGGGGGGGTTGTGGGGGGGCCAGGGGGCACCATGGGGCGGTGGGGGCCATGGGGCAGTGGGGGGGCTGTGGGGGGGCCATGGGGCACCATGGGGTGGGGGGGGCCATGGGGGGGCCGTGGGGCAGTGGGGGGGGCTGTGGGGGGGCTATGGGGCACCATGGGGTGGGGGGGGCCGTGGGGGGCCATGGGGCGGTGGGGGAGGCCATGGGGGGCCGTGGGGGGGCCATGGGGCGGTGGGGGGGGCGGTGGGGGGGCCATGGGGCACCATGGGGTGGGGGGGGGCCATGGGGGGGCCGTGGGGCAGTGGGGGGGTCTGTGGGGGCCGTGGGGCACCATGGGGTGGGGGGGGCCATGGGGGGGTCATGGGGCGGTGGGGGAGGCATGGGGGCCGTGGGGGGGCCATGGGGCGGTGGGGGGGTCTGCGGGGTGCGGGGGGGTGACGATGCCCCCCCAGAGGAGAGGGGGGCCCGGACCCCCCCGGCGCCCCCCGTCGCGGGCCGCCATCAAGCGCCAGTCGCGGCTGATCCTGGAGAGCCGGAGCCCCCGCCGGGGCCGGGGGGGGGGGCGCCGGGCCCCCAGGGACCCCCCCGCCGCGCCCAGTGCTCCCAGTGAGCCCCCAGGGCGCCCAGTGACCCCCCCAGTGCTCCCCAGTGACCCCCCCCAGTGCGCCCAGTGCTCCCAGTGACCCCCAGTGCTCCCAGTGACCCCCCAGGGCACCCAGTGACCCCCCCAGTGCTCCCACTGACCCCCCCCAGTGCACCCAGTGACCCCCCCAGGTGCGCCCAGTGCTCCCAGTGACACCCAGTGCTCCCAGGGACCCTCCCAGTGTGCCCAGTGACCCCCCGCAGTGCCCAGTGACCCCCCCAGGGCGCCCAGTGCTCCCAGTGACCCCCCCAGTGTGCACAGTGACCCCCCAGTGCTCCCAATGACCCCCCCAGCGCGCCGAGTGCTCCCAGTGAGCCCCCAGTACACCCAGTGACACCCAATGACCCTCCAGTGCTCCCAGTGCCCCCACAGGTCTCCCAGTGACCCCCCCCAGACCCTCCAGTGCTCCAGTGAACCCCAGTGCACCCAGTGACCCCCCAGTGCACCCAGTGACCCCCCCACATACCCCCCGTGCTCCCAGTGACCCATAGAGACACCCCAGTGCTCCAGTGGCCCCCCAGTGCTCCCAGTGCCCCAGGGACCCCCCAGGGACCCCTCTGTGCCCTCCCAGTGCTCCCAGTGCCCCCCTAGTGCTCCCAGTGCTCCCAGTGACCCCCCAGGGACCCCTCTGTGCCCTCCCAGTGCTCCCAGTGCCCCCCCCCAGTGCTCCCAGTGCTCCCAGAGACCCCCCAGGGACCCCTCTGTGCCCTCCCAGTGCACCCAGTGCCCCCCCAGTGCTCCCAGTGACCCCCCAGGGACCCCTCTGTGCCCTCCCAGTGCACCCAGTGCCCCCCCAGTGCTCCCAGTGCTCCCAGTGACCCCTCCAGGGACCCCTCTGTGCCCTCCCAGTGCTCCCAGTGCCCCCCCAGTGCTCCCAGTGACCCCCCAGGGACCCCTCTGTGCCCTCCCAGTGCTCCCAGTGCCCCCCCAGTGCTCCCAGTGACCCCCCAGGGACCCCTCTGTGCCCTCCCAGTGCTCCCAGTGCCCCCCAGTGCTCCCAGTGAGCCCCCAGGATCCCTGTGTGTCCTCCAGTGCTCCCAGTGCTCCCAGTGCCGTGTGTCCACCATTAAAGCCGCAGCCCGGCCGCCCGCGTCTGTGTGTCTGCGCCGTCGCCCCCCCCACCCCCCCCCCGCCAGGGACCCAGGCGTCCGGGCCCGGTCCCCATAAACACCCCCCCCGCCCCCCCCCCCGGGCCTTATCTGGGCCCCACAGACGGGGGGGTGGCGCCAGGCCAGGGAGCCGCCCGGACGCCTGGGCCCCTTCACAGCCCCGGGGCGCCGAGAGGCCCCGGACGCCTGGGCCCCTCCGCAGCCTGGGGGGGACAAGAGGCCCCGGACGCCTGGGCCCCTCCGCAGCCTGGGGGGACAAGAGGCCCCCGGACGCCTGGGCCCCTCCGCAGCCTGGGGGGGGGCTGAGAGGCCCCGGACGCCTGGGCCCCCGGGGGGGGGGGTGTGGGTGCCGCCGTGGGTGCCGCCCGGACGCCTGGGCCCGGCGCAGCCGCCATGCGGGGCCCCGGGGTGCTGCTGGCCCTGGGGGTGCTGCTGGCCGGGGCGCGGGGGGGCGCGGGGGGCACGGCCCCCCCCGGCGACTTCGACCTCGAAGGTAGGGCCGCGCTCGTGCGAGGGGGGGGGCGCTCGTGCAAAGGCTGTGCTTGTGCAAGGGGGGTCGTGCTTGTGCAAGGGGGGTCACGCTTGTGCAAGGGGGTGTGCTTGTGCAAGGGGGGTCACGCTCGTGCAAGGGGGGGTTGTGCTTGTGCAAGGGGGGTTGTGCTTGTGTGAGGAGGGTCATGATTGTGCAAGGGGGGTTGTGCTCGTGCAAGGGCCACGCTCGTGCAAGGAGGGTCATGACTGTGCAAGGGCCACGCTCATGTGAGGAGGGTCATGGTTGTGCAAGGGGGTTGTGCTTGTGCAAGGGGGGTCACGCTCGTGCAAGGGGGGGTGTGCTTGTGCAAGGGCCACGCTCGTGCAAGGAGGGTCATGCTCGTGCAAGGGGGGTCACGCTGGTGCAAGGGGGGGTTGTGCTTGTGCAAGGGCCACGCTCGTGCAAGGGGAAGCCCTGTGCAGCCCCCTTGCGACCCCCCCCCGTGCCCCCCCGTGTGACCCCCCCCCGCGCACCCCCCCCTTGCAGACCCCCCCCTGTGCAATCTGCCCCGTGCCACCCCCCGACGCGCTCCTGGGGGGACTGGGTCCCTGGGGGGTGCTGGGTGCCGGGGGGGTGCTGGGTCCCTGGGGGGGTGCTGGGTGCCGGGGGGGGTGCTGGGTGCCTGGGGGGGTGCTGGGTCCCTGGGGGGGGTGCTGGGTGCCGGGGGGGTGCTGGGTGCCTGGGGGGGTGCTGGGTGCCGGGGGGGGTGCTGGGTGCCTGGGGGGGTGCTGGGTCCCTGGGGGGTGCTGGGTCCCTGGGGGGGGTGCTGGGTGCCGGGGGGGGTGCTGGGTGCCTGGGGGGGTGCTGGGTCCCTGGGGGGGGTGCTGGGTCCCGGGGGGTGCTGGGTCCCTGGGGGGGTGCTGGGTGCCGGGGGGGTGCTGGGTCCCTGGGGGGGTGCTGGGTGCCGGGGGGGGTGCTGGGTGCCTGGGGGGGTGCTGGGTCCTGGGGGGGTGCTGGGTCCCTGGGGGGGGTGCTGGGTGCCGGGGGGGTGCTGGGTGCCGGGGGGGGTGCTGGGTCCCTGGGGGGGTGCTGGGTGCCGGGGGGGTGCTGGGTCCCTGGGGGGGGTGCTGGGTGCCGGGGGGGTGCTGGGTCCCTGGGGGGGTGCTGGGTGCCGGGGGGGTGCTGGGTCCTGGGGGGGTGCTGACCCCCCCCGCCCCCCCCCCGGGCAGCGTCGCTGCTGCTGGCGGCGGAGCCCCGCGACCCCAAGTGCTTCTCGCGGCGGCTGCACGACCTGACCTGCTTCTGGGAGAGCAGCGCCCGGCCCGACCCCCGGCCCTTCCGCCTCCAGTACCGCCTCGAGTGAGCGACCCCCGACCCCTGACCTCTGACCTCTGACCTCTGACCTCTGACACCTGACCCCCACCCCTGACCCCCACCCCGACCCCCGGCCCCCAACCCTGCCCTGGCCCCAACCCCAGCCCCGACCCCCGGCCCTTCCGCCTCCAGTACCGCCTCGAGTGAGCGACCCCCGACCCCTGACCCCTGACCTCTGACCCCTGACCCCTGACCCCCACCTCTGACCCCGCCCCAACCCGGCCCCTGACCCCAGCCCCCAACCCTGCCCCGGCCCCGACCCCCGGCCCGACCCCGGCCCTTCCGCCTCCAGTACCGCCTCGAGTGAGCGACCCCCGGCCCCCGACCCCTGACCTCTGACCCCTGACCCCTGACCCCTGCCCCAACCCCGGCCCCTGACCTCCGACCCCAACCCTGACCCCCGGCCCTTCCGCCTCCAGTACCGCCTCGAGTGAGCGACCCCTGACCTCTGACCCCCGACCTCTGACCCCTGACCCCTGCCCCAACCCCGGCCCCTGACCTCCGACCCCAACCCTGACCCCCGGCCCTTCTGCCTCCAGTACTGCCTCAAGTGAGCGACCCCCGGCCCCCGACCTCTGACCTCTGACCCCTGACCCCCACCTCTGACCCCTGCCCCAACCCCGACCCCCGGCCCCCAACCCTGCCCCGGCCCCAACCCCGGCCC
>NW_026991309.1:0-29619 GCF_036370855.1 Dromaius novaehollandiae
TCTTCGCAAGGCGTGAGTACGCATCCTTTAAGTGTGGACAGGAGAGGAAGGCAACCGTGAACGTGTTGTGGGCCTGCTGTGGCTTAGCAGGTTTTGTGTGGTGGGGATGAGCTCTTGCTTTTGAGCCCTGCTAGCTCGCAAAGGCGTCTGAGCATTTTGGCATTCTTAGGACTAAGTTGGGAGTAGCCGTGATGTAAAGGCCAAAAGGCCCTCACCTAGAAGAGAGCAGGGAATATGCTGTGGGCTGGCAAAGGGAAGCTTGGCATGCCCAGAGCTCTTGCCTAGCGGCCCTTGCTGTTCGGACAGGCGTCTGAGCAGTTGGGCATTCTTAGGAGGAAGCTGTGAGTACGCCTGCTGTAACTGTTGACGGGGGAGGAAGGCGAGATGGGTACATCTTGTGGGGCTGCCCAAGGCTAGTTTCGCATACCCGCGCTCTTGCCCAGCAGCCCTTGCTCGTTGGACAGGCATTTGAGCAACGTGGCATTGCTAGGAGGAAGGCGGGAGTAGCGGTGCTGTTAATGTCGACAGGAAAGGAAGGCAAGCCGTTATCCTGTTGTGGGACTGCCTTAGGCATGCAGGGGAAGCTTGGCTGGGACTAGCGCCTGCCTGTGAGCCCTGACTGTCAGTGGAGGCATTGGAGCAGTGTGGCACTCCTAGGCGTTCGGAGGGAATAGCCCTGCTGTAAGTGTCAACCGGCGAGGAAGGCAGCTGTGAAAGTGCTATGGGGCTGCCCTGCGCATGCAGGTCAAGCTTGCTTGGCAACAGCTCTTGCCTGTCAGCGTCGGCTGTTCGGACAGGCAGCTGAGCAGGCGGGCATTCTTAGGAGGCAGCTGTGAGTGGACGTGGTGTAAGTGTCCACAGGGGAGGATGGCGAGATTGGGCATGTCTTGTGGGATTGCCCGAGGCAAGCCTGGTGTGCCCAGACCTCTGATCCATGTGAACTGATAGGTGGGAGAGTTTGAGCAGTTTCACACTCTTAGGAGAAAGGTGGGAATAGGCCTGGTGTTATTGTCAACTAGGGGCGCGGGAGGCAATGTCATGGGGCTGCCCTAGCCTGACTCTGATTAACTCTAGATGGTGGCAGTCCAAGATTCCTTAACACTGAACTCCTTTGGAAGGAGTCCTGCTTTGCGAATTTCACTGGGTAGGAGCCCTTTCTCACCTGCCCGAGTTGTTGCAACTGGTCCGGATTGTGTCCATTTGGCTTGGATACAATGGACCGCCAAAGAAACATTAGTTTGAGCTCCTCCTGCTGCAACTAAGGAAGCTGATGAGCTTGCCTTCTTTGAGCTCCCACTGAGGTAGAAATCTGAGAGGAGCACCGTTGATTACGTCCAAGAGGTAACAGAGATGATCGTAATGGCTTTGCTTTGTCTAATCTAGACACATCTCTGTTTGTGGCACTTGCTTATTCACTAATGCCTCAGCATCGATGCTATTTAGAACTCCTAATCCTGGCCCTGTAACACCACTGACATCCTTTCTTTCTCGCCATTTGGCGCTTCAGGTCCGCTTGCGTAACCATTCCATCCATGTGGTGTAAGCTATATTTAAAAATGGCAGACAGGATGGCTTAATCATAGACATGTTCTCTTGCCTGAGTAACGCTACAGGTTTTAGAGACCACAAAGGGTTCAACAGTAACTTTTGTGTTCCGGTTGATTTAACTGCGTGGGAGCTCTGTGGAGATGGTCGGGCTGTTCCTGCAGTGACCGCAGGGAAAGTTAAAATGGAGAGCATTGGGGAAGTGGTTAAAGCAGGAGAGAGTGTTGAAAGCCTGCTCCTGAGGGTGCAGGGTAGAACTAATGGCGTAGACTTACAAGTTACACTCCCATTACAAGAGCGTTCGTTAGAACGCATCACCGGGGTCTGCCGGGACCCGGGCAATGGAAGGCGGAAGTTTTCAGTGCAATCGTCTCTCCGGCACCAGGCGAGAGTCACTACAATTTGTAGTTAGTGACACACTGGACTTCTCAGTTTGGGTAATGTCTTGGTCCCATTTCTATCCGTATGGGATGCTCCTCCAGGGCTTTTGCCTCACCTTCAACGTGGTAGGCACTGCAACATGCTGTCAACTCTGTGGATGCGCTATTTGATACAAGTAGGAACAATAGCGTTCCTCATTTGCTTCCCAAATTGCTTCTCCTCGATTTTGGCTACAACACATTTTACTCGCAGGTTGGTTTTTTGCTAGGGCGGTTAAACAATACTCCAGTGCAAGCACAAATGTCATGACAACAACTAACAACACAAGCAAGTGTTACACGCCACACTTTGTAAGATTTAATGTCCAGTACGGCTTAGCTCATGTGGTGCTTCCAAGAGCTTCCGGTCCACTCAGCCGCTTTACATCTGACTAGAGCCAATTTTCTTTACCTGGAAGTTTAACAGTGAAATAAGAATTCAACAATACAGTGTAGGGGCCTCCCGAGATTTGGTTGCACTTCAGACTTTCAGGTGACTATCTGTACCAACCCCTTATGTCCAGGCTGGATAGCGTGTGCTTGCACGTCACCTGGTACTGAGTGGGCCCACTGAGCTTTTCCCCTGCCTTTTGTAAGTGTAATTCGCTCATCTCCACCCAAGCGGTTGCTTTTAGCCTGAGTTGCCCACTGTGGCTAAAGGTCTCCCCAAAAGAATTTCCACTGGCAATAGTCTTAGAGGCTGTCACGGAGGATTCTGAACATCCCATAGTGCTAAGTTTAGGGCTGCTGGTAAAAATGACCTCACTACCTCAGCAAGCAGCTATTGGCCTGCCACTTGCCAATCAGGCACTGAGGCAGAAGTGAGCTCAGAAGCGCACGTAGGACTCATGGCGCTCTGAGTGCCTCATCAGGCACTGAGGTCAAAGGGACCTCACAAGCACAGCCAGCAGCTCTGGGCCTGCCATGGCGCATCAAACACGGAGAAAGAAGGGAACACCCAAGCAGACCAGCAGCCATGGGCGTGGCAGTGCATGCCCATGCATGCAATGGCATGCAGGTCAAAGTGACATCATAAGGCACAACCAGCAACCATGGGCCTGCCACTGCCCTTTTTGGCATGGAGACACAAGTATCCTCACAAGCAAAGCCAGGAGGCATGGCCCTGCCACTGGCCTATCAAGCACAGAGGCAGAAGCAACCTCACAAGCAGAGCGAGGACTGATGGGCCTGACTGGCCTACCAGGCCGTGAGGCAGAAGTGACATGACTATCTCATCCAGCAGTGGTGGGCCTGACAATATCATTTCAGGCAGTACAGGTAAATACAGGTAAAGTGCTAACACAGAACGTTGAAGGATCATAACAGAAAAAAGGCACTTGGAGGCCTGAGCACTGGAAAAAAGGGCACTAGGAGGACATGCACTGCAAAAAATATGCACATGGAGGACACTATACTGGAAAAAAAGGCACTTTGGGAGCCTGCATCGCAAAAATAGGCACTTGGAGGCTGCTAGACTGGAAAAAAAGGCACTTAGATGCCCCTTCACTGCAAAAAAAGGCACTCAGACAGCAGTGCACCTCAAAAGGAGGCACTCGGAGGCCCCTGCACCACAAAAAAAGGCACCCGGACAACAGTGAATCACAAGAAAAGGCACTCGGAAGCCCCTACATCACAAAAAAAGGCACTTGGAGGCTAGTACACTGCAAAAAAAAAGGCACTCGGAGGACCATGCACGGCAAAAAAAGGCACTCGGTGGCCCCTACAGCACAAAAGAAGGCACTCGGGGGCTGCTACAATGTGAAACAAGGCACTCGGAGGCCCCTGAACCACAAGAAAAGGCACTTGGGGCCACTACACCACAAAAAAAGGTACATGGAGGACCACACACCCCAAAATAACAGCACTTGGAGGTCCCTGAACCACAAGAAAAGGCACTCGGTGGCTCCTACAGCACAAAAAAAGGCACTCGGGGGCTGCTACAATGTGAAACAAGGCACTCGGAGGGCCCTGCACCACCAAAAAAGGCACTCGGAGGCTCCTGCATTGGAAAAAGAGGCACTTGTAGGCCTGTACACTGGAAATAAAGGCACTTGGAGGCCCCTGCACTGGAAAGAGAAAGGCACTCGGAGGCCTGTACACTGGAAATAAAGGCACTCGGAGTCCCCTGCACCACAAAAAAAGGCACTCGGAAGCCCCTACACCACCAAAAAACGCACTTGGAGGCTAGTACACTGCAAAAAAATGCACCCTGTGGCTCCTACAGCACAAAAAAAGGCACTCAGTGGCCCCTACAGCACAAAAAAAGGCACTCGGAGGCTGCTACAATGCGAAAAAAAGGCACTCGGATCCTGCTACACCGGAAAAATAAGGCACTCGGAGGGCCCTGCACCACCAAAAAAGGTACTCGGAGGCTGCTACACCGTAGAGAAAGGCACTCGGAGGCCCCTGCACTGGAAAAAAAAGGCACTCGGAGGCCAGTGCACCCCAAAAAAAGGCACTCGGAGGCCTCTACACCACAATGAAAAGGCATTAGGAGGGCCTTACGCTGGCAAAAAAGGCACTAGGGGGCATCTACACTGCAAAAGAAGGCACTCGGAGGCCACTACACTGGAACAAAAGGCACTCGGAGGCCAGTGCACCACAAGAATAGGCACTTGGTGGCCTCTGAACCACAAGAAAAGGCACTCAGAGGCCTCCACACTGCAAAAAAAGGCACTCGGGGGCTGCTACAATGTGAAACAAGGCACTCGGAGGGCCCAGCACCACCACAAAAGGCACTCGGAGGCTCCTACACTGGAAAAAGAGGCACTTGCAGGCCTGTACACTGGAAAAAAAGGCACTCGGAGGCTCCTGCACCACAAAAGAAGGCACTCAGAGGCCCCTACACCACCAAGAAAGGCACTCGGTGGCCCCCACATTGCAAAAAAAGGCACTTGGAGGCTACTACACTGCAAATAAACGCACCCTGAGGCCCCTGCACCGCAAAAAAAGGCACTCGATGGCCCCTATGCTGGAAAGAAAGGCGCTCGGAGGGCCCTGCAGCACAAAAAAAGGCACTCGGCTGCCCCTACACTGGAAAAAAAGGCATTTGGTGGCCCCTACACCACAGAAAAAGGCACTCGGGGGCCGCTACAATGCAAAAAAAGGCACTCAGAGGCCCCTACACTGGAATAAAAGGTACTCGGAGGCCAGTGCACCACAAGAAAAGGCACTCGGTGGCCCCTGCACTGCCAAAAAAGTCAATCACAGGCCCCTGCACAGCAAAAAAAGGCACTCAGAGGCTGCTACAATGCAAAAAAAAGGCACTCGGAGGACCACACCACAAAAAAAGGTACTGGGTGGCCCCGACAGCACAAACAAAGGCACTCGGGGGCTGCTACAATGTGAAAAAGGCACTTGGAGGGCCCTGCACCACCAAAAAAGGCACTCGGAGGCCCCTGCACCACAAAAAAAGGCACTCAGAGGCCCCCACATTGCAAAAAAAGGCACTTGGAGGCTACTACACTGCAAAAAAATGCACCCTGAGGCCCCAGCACCTCAAAAAAAGGCACTCCGGTGCCCCTACACTGGAAAGAAAGGCACTCAGAGGGCCCTGCAGCACAAAAAAAAGGCACTCAGCTGCCCTTACAGTGGAAAAACAGGCACTTGGAGGCCTCTACACCCCAGAAAAAAGCACTCAGTGGCCCCTACACTGGAAAAAAAGGCACTCGGAGGCCCATAAACCACAAAAAAAGGCACTCGGAGGCCCCTACAGCACAAAAAAAGGCACTTGGGGGCTGCTACAATGCAAAAAAAGGCACTCGGAGGCCCCTGCAGCAGAAAGAAAGGCACTCGGCGTGCCCTGCACCAGAAGAAAAGGCACTCGGGGCCACTACACCACAAAAAAAAGATACATGGAGGACCACACACCCCAAAATAACAGCACTCGGAGGCCCCTACACCACAAGAAAAGGCACTTCGGGGCTGCTACAATGTGAAACAAGGCACTTGGAGGCCCCTGCACCACAAAAAAGGCACTTGGAGGCCCCTGCACCACAAAAAAAGGCACTCAGAGGCCTCTACAACACCTTCCACTTCCCTATCAGACACAGAGGCTGATGTGACCTGACAAGGACAGGAAGCCGCCTGGGGCCTGCCAGTGGCCTATCAGGCACTGGTACTTCTGTGAGCTCACAAGCAGAGTCAGCAGCCATGGGCATCCCACTGCCTGATGAGGCACTGAGACCAAGGTGACCTCAAAATGCAGCCAGCACGCAGAGGCCTGCCACTGGCCTATCAGTCACTCAGACTGCTGTGAGCTCAAAAGGACAGCCAGCAGCCAATGGCCTCGCACTGGCCTATCAGGCAATGGGACTGCTGTGACCTCACGAGCACAGCCAGCAGCTGTGGGTCTGCCACTGGCTATCAGGCACTCAGACTGCTGTGAGCTTAAAAGGACAGCCAGCAGCCAATGGCCTCGCACTGGCCTATCAGGCAATGGGACTGCTGTGAGCTCACAAGGACAGCAAACAGCCATGAGCCTGCCACTGCAGAGGCTGCTGTGACCTCACGAGCACAGCCAGCAGCCAGGGGCCTCCCACTGCACTATAAGGTACAGAGACAAATGTGACCTCAAAAGGCAGCCAGCAGACAGAGGCCTCCCACGGGCCTATCAGGAATAGGACTGCTGTGACCTCACAAGCACAGCCAGCAGCCATGGGCCTGCCACTGGCCTATGAGGCACTGAGGCTGCTGTGACCTCACAAGCACAGTCAGCAGCCAGTGGCCTGCTGCTGGCCTATCGGGAACGGAGGCTGCTGTGACCTGACAAGCACAGCCAGCAGCTATGGGCCTGCCACTGGCCTATCGGGCCATGGGACTGCTGTGACCTCACAAGCACAGACAGCAGCTTTGGGCCTGCCACTGGCCTATAAGGCACGGAGGCTGATGTCACCTCACAAGCACAGGCAGCAGCCAGGGGCCTCCCACTGCCCGATGAGGCGCTGACACTGCTGTCAACTCAGAAGCACAGTAAACAGTCAGGGGCCTGCCACTGCCCTGTAGGGCACTGAGGCTTCTCTGACCTCACAAGCCCACCCAGCAGTCATTGGCCTCGAACTGGCCTATCAGGCACTGAGGCTGCTGTGACCTCACAAGCACGGCCAGCAGGCATGGGCATCCAACTGCCCTATAAGACACTGAGGCTGCTGTGATGTCACAAGCAAAGCCAGCAGCTGTGGGTCTGCCACTGACCTGTCAGGCAATAAGACTGCTGTGACCTGACAAGCACAGCCAGCAGCTATGGGCCTGCCACTGGCCTATGAGGCACTGAGGCTGCTGTGACCTCACAAGCACAGCCAGCAGCCAGGGGCCTGCTGCTGGCCTATCAGGCTGTAGGAGTGTTGTGACCTCACAAGCACAGCCAGCAGCTATGGGCCTGCCACTGGCCTATACAGCACGGAGGCTGCTGTGACCTCAGAAGCACAGCGAGTAGCCAGGGGCCTCCCACTGCCCTAGGAGGCGCTGACGCTGCTGTCAACTCAGAAGCACAGCCAGCAGGGGGCCCTGTAGACTACCTTATGAGGCACTGAGGCTGCTGTTGCCTCACAAGCACAGCCAGCAGCCAGGAGCCTGCCACTGGCCTAGGAGCCACTCAGGCTGATGTGACCTCACAAGCGCAGCCAGCAGGGGGCGCTGGACACTAACCTATGAGGCACTCAGGCTGCTGTGACCTCACAAGCACAGCCAGCAGTCATGAGCCTGCCACTGGCCTAGGAGCCACTCAGGCTGATGTGACCTCACAAGCGCAGCCAGCAGCCAGGAGCCTGCCACTGGCCTAGGAGGCACTGAGGCTGCTGTGACCTCACAAGTACAGCCAGCAGCCAGGAGCCTGCCACTGGCCTCAGAGGCACTCAGGCTGCTGTGACCTCACAAGCACAGCCAGCAGCCATGAGCCTGACACTGGCCTCGGAGGCACTGAGGCTGCTGTGACCTCACAAGCACAGCCAGCAGGCACTGGCCTGCCCCTCGTATATCAGGCACTGAGGCTGCTGCTGTTGTCCGAAAAGCGGATTCGTTGCCCGGTGTGCAATAAGCCAATAATTACACACTCAGGAGAGACATTTGCTTATTTATTTCAGAGTTGCACAAGCCTGGGTGCTCGGTCGTTTCCCACCCCCCCCCCCAACTTTTCAAGTAGCATTTATACAAACAAATTGCCAGATTTGCAATTTTCCCTTTTACACTGATTGGTTAGTGATTTCTTCATTCCCCGGGTCCCACCCCTGTCTCCCAAGGTCCTGATGAGGGGAGATCAATTAACACTGCCCCAGCAGGGACAGTAGGTGTTATCTCCCAAAGTCCTGACAAGGGGGAGATAGTCCAGACCCCTTAATTAACATTGTTTCAGCAGCGAGAGGAGGTTTTGCTTCCCAAGGTCCTGGTGCCCAAGCAGGCCTTATTTCAAAGCCTTGACATCCTCCCTTTCGGAGTGTGGGGCACAGGAATGCAGCCTGCTTGTAACTCCCTTATCTTTCCAGCCTGCACCAGCTCTGGGGCCCTTTCTTACTGAACTAGGAGTGCGGCCTAAGGCTTCAGCAAATTTAGCTACTCATGAAGCAAGTTTTATCTAAGTGGCTACCTCTAGACCACTTCAGACTTAATGTTAGAAGTTATCCTAATCTACCTAGTTCACGCATTCCTTCTGAGCTTCCCAGGGTTGTCTTGTAACAATTCCCCCCTTTGAGACTTATATGATCATTTTCATATTAGTCTCACTCTTTTAAAATCTTTCCCATATTAATTTTGTACAACATCTACAAATGCATTGAATCACTACATAAACGCATACAAAAACTACTAACACCATTCCCAAAATTGTTAAACACTTTTTAACCCATGAGCTCACGTCAGGGAACCAGGAAGTCAACCATTTCCATGTTTCTTCAAATCCAAAAGAGGTATCCTCTTTCTGAACCCCATGTAAGATTTCAGTCTGCTTCCAGATTTCATTTAGATCGGTAGAAATTCTCCCGCTTTGATCCACATATACACAGCAACTAGTATTTATTACTGTACATACTCCTCCCTGAGATGCCAATAACATCTCTAGAGCCATCCTGTTTTGGGTAGTTATTTTAGCAATTTCTGAAACCTCCTCTTGTAAAGCTGCAGTGGCATCAGAGGTTTTATTCCCTATTTTTTTCAATAACTGCTGAAATATTTACTATTGCTTTTTCAAGTTCACTCACTCCCAGTTGTGGAAAGAGCCACCTTACGAATGACTGCAACCTAGTAGGTCGATCTATTAAAGGATTATTGACCCTCTTTTGTCTCCTTATGAATGTTCTTAGCCAGGATTTTTGGTATTTATTACTCAATTCTTTTCTTATAGTAACATTAGGGATTATTGCCCCTAAAGTACATGTCCCTGACCAATTAGGAGGTAGCACTTTTCGTGCCTTGTTTCCACACAACCAATACCATCCACTACCTTTTGGAACACGCCACCCATTTAGTTCCTTACTTGGCCACTTATAACCTATTCAGGTATCCGAGAGCAATCTTTATAACCTCCTACCTTAATGGCTCCAGTACAGTTGATCGGTTGCTTTCCATAAAGTATAGTTTTCTCCCACCATTTATTACTATTATTACATCTTTGGATACATTGATAATAATCTCCTGTCACCCTCTGGACTTCCCATTCCTGTTTGGTTGTTTCATAGGCACTCCAATTAGTGGGAAGCCCTTGTTGGAAAGTTCAGGGAAGTGGGTACACACCCAGCAATCCCTCTGGTTAACTATCTTCATAGATTTTGTAATTACTTCCAAATGGAGATTGTGACTCCAAAATCCTTCCTGATTCCCTTTAATTGTTTGGCTCAGGTAACCTAGAAAAACTAACCACCACATTTCTCCCCTGGTTGTTAAGGAGAACATCATTTTTACACAGATACCGTAACAACAATATTAACCCTATTCCTAACAAACAGATTAAAGCATTTTTTCCCTGAATACAATCTAAATTTAAAACCGATTCGCTTCTAATACATCTCATATATCTTTATATATTTTTAACTTTAGAGGTTGAACTTGTTCAGCTTTCCACGTCTCTCGAGGTACTGCTTTCACTCGGGTGTAATCTAAAAGTATAACTGGATGTACCTACGGAGAGAAGAACCTTTGCCATAGACAAGAGATAATCACTTAAAATTTGATCACCCTTAACGTGCATTTGAATTTCATTTCCAGTTAAATTTACAGTGTAAGGTTTGCCATACAGAATCTCAAATGGACTAACTTTCTCCCTAACCCTTGGGGTTATTCTGGTTCTTAATAATGCCAGAGGTAAAACATCAGTCCATTTCATCTGAGTCTCCTGACACAATTTTCCTACCTGTCTCTTAATTGTTTGATTCATTCTTTCCACTTTTCCACTGGATTGTGGCCTCCAGGGGGTATGTAAGTCCCATTTAATTTGTAGTATTTTTGAGATTTGTTGTACTATTTCTGCTATAAAATGAGGTCCCCTATCTGAAGAAAACCCTTCTGGTACCCTAAATCTTGGTATGATTTCTTTTAATAACATTTTCACTACCTCCCCTGCTTTAGTGGTACGACACGGGAAAGCCTCAGGCCATCCTGAAAAGGTGTCAACAATTACCAACAAATATTTATATCCATTACATCTTGGTAATTCAGAAAAATCAATTTGCCAGTAATCCCCAGGCATGAAGCCCCTTTTTACTTCCCCTGGGGGGGGCTTCTTCTGAATCCTGGGATTATTTCTAAGACAGATTTCACATTTTTGTGTAATACCCTTTGCAATTATTAACATACTAACTCCCACAGCAAATCTTTTAACTGTTTCAACCAATGCCTCAGCTCCCATGTGGGTACTACCATGTATTTGCTTCATCAGCTTCTTCATTATCGGCAAAGTTACCACACACTGTCCAGTAGATGTCACCCACCATCCTTCAGGAGTTTTTATGCATTTCAGTATTTCTGCTAATTTATTTTCTTTTTCAGTGTATACTGGAATTTCCATTTTTAACAGTCTCTCTGGAACTAATGCTGCCACTGACATGGATAATGCTGCCCTTTTTGCAGCCTCATCGGCCTGTTACGGAAATTAGGCTTGTCGGCCACCATAACAGGGCTCGACCCTAGGTTCCCCCAAGTAAAGTTCAGAGCCAAATCAAAACAAAGTAAATTTTAATCACACGCGTGCCGTAATTACAGCTCGAGCTGGGTGCCTCCGAAGAGGGACCCTAACATAAACAAATCCTGGGTAATTATAGTCTTTTCGACTTCCATTTCCCACCCCTCACGCGATAGTTAGACCAATAGTAATTTTTTGGTCTGGGGTCTCCTGCTCCTCATTGGGTCTCATCGTCTTTCTGAGGCAAGCTGGTTTTCTCCTTATTCTTGTTTTTTTGCAGTCTCTGATGACGGTTGTACTTCTGTTTTTGTTGGGTCTGGCGGTTGCCTCCCAAGGTCTTATTTTCCCCCATTGTTTTGGCGTCTTCCCTCTCGGAGTCGGTGACACAGGTGCGCAGACTGCGTGTGGCTCCCTTATCTTCCCAGCCTGAACGAGCTCTGAGGCACTATTTTTTATTAAACTAAGTAAAGATTCGTTACTTTTCCCACGCACGGCCTAAGGCTTCAGCAAATCTAGCCACTCATGCTAAGCAAGTTTTATATAAGTTGTGCTAAGCAGCCATTTCTAGACAGTTTCAATTCACTATTCTTTAACAGTTTCCCCCCTTTGTTTTTATGAAGCATCCCTGCTAATATTTTAAACAGAGTTCTTGAAGTCTTTCGAGGCATACTATCACTTTCCATACTCTTATATATAATATGATCGTAAGCAATAGGCATAACACAGTTAAACTGAACACAACTACTACCGGGTGCAATACATGATTATAAATCCCTGTTGTGGTTGGTGACCACCCTAGAAGAGTTTCCCAGCCATGATGTTCTCCATCCCTTTTTACCCTTTCTAAGATATGATGTATCTCTTTTGCATCATGGTGAACAGTGATTAGAGTTTTCTGTCCACTGTTCCGGATGCGCTCTAGCAGTTGATGCAAATCATCATGTTGCAGTAGTTTCCTTACCAGGGTGAGATTCATCCCAATGGGAGTAGGTAGTAAATTTTGAATTAATGTATAATTAGATTGTAACAATTGATAAGACGTGATAGGAGCTGAATAATTGAAATCACATCCCATGATTTTGGTAAAGCTACAAATACAAATATTTCAATGATTACTCATATCTACTACAATGCCATCTATAACTATAAGACTACAAAAGGTTCTCATACATACACACCCTCTCCCAATATATACAAGTATAGTTGCAGGTGTTTCATCAGGGTGTATTTCAAAGTGACAAACATTTTGCTCAGTGTCAAGACAAATGTCTTGGGCTTTGATGGTATTACTTTCACAAATAAACCCTTGCTGTTCCTGTACAATACATGCGCTAACGTCCACAGTTTGCCATTTATTTCCATTTCGTTGGGCCCATACTCTGTGTTCCAATGGATAGAGTATAGCTCCATTGTGATTTAATCCTAACGCAATGATTGGATATATTGTATATGTTGGAGCATTACGTATTGTTGAAACAAAGGCTGTGGCCTCAGTGTTGATAGGATCATAAGTAAAATTGACCAGATACCACCAGGATTGGAATTCCTTTTCAAATTCGGTCACATTATCCCAAATTACCTTTCGAATTTCAGTGGGTAAAGTGCCTTCTTCCCCTCCCTTATAATCGCTGCTGCCATAGATTGCATCCACAGTTGAGCTTGGATGCAACTGAGGGCCAGGGAAATATTAATTTGGGCTTCCCCAAGTGCATCCACTATCAAGTGGTGATCTTTTTCATTCATTTTTTCCCACTGAGGTAATATCTCGGATGAAAGCCATTGGTTAGTTCCTAATGCTAATAGAGAAGACCTCAATGGATGTTTTAATCTGTATAAGTCACTTGTTGTTGTGCTCAGTTTATTTACGAGTACTTCAGCATCTATACTGTTTAGGACTCCCAATCCTGTTCCTATGATACCGGTCACATCTCTCCTTGTTCATTTTGGAGAGGTGAGGGTTCGCCTATGTAACCACGCCGTCCATCCCACATAGGACGTACCTAAGAATGGTGAACAGGTCGGTTTGATTGTAGAGATATAATTTGCATTAATAGCTCTACTCGTTTGAGAGACCATGATGGATTAAATAACACTCGTTGTTGGCCTGTATTTCTAATCACATACGGTCCAATTTCAAAGATTTGTGGGGATAAGGTTTTCTTACTCTTCATGGTAACAGAGTTATTTATATTGGTGGAAATAATTGTAGTCAGGGTAGGTATTGCTGTACTGGGCTCAATAATGTCTATTTTAAATTTAAATGACAGTCCCACATTGTGGTGAGCCCACAGGCAAACTATAACAACAGGTTGTTCTAAGGTAAAATTGTACCAACAATCCAGTTTTTCAGTGGCACAAATTTTCCTTTCTTTTTCATTTGATTTGATTTTAGTGAGAGAGATTTGAGTTGCCTTCTCATGGGTGGACCCGTTGATCACTCGACACCCTATCTTTATTTCCTTTCCTGTCCTTCCCAGGAGTTGGGGAAGTTGGTTAGTATTATCCCAGCTCCATTCATTTTCTGAGTATACTTCAGTTCCATGCATGACCAGGGCTGAGAGGTTTAAGTTTTTATCAGAACTTAATCCCATACTTCCGGTATACTTAACACGGGCCTGGGACCATGGCCACTCTAAGGTTCTTTGACCACAGCTTAGGGAAAGTAGCATTGCCAGGGTTTGAAACAGCAGGGTGCAGTAAAGGGAAAGAGATTTGTGTTAGTGAGGCGAGTCCGAACAGACTACCCTGGGGAAGTCGTGTATCCCATCGAGCTTTACGTGGTTGTTTTCACTGTTCTGCTGCAACCTCTGCTGTGTTTGCTTCTTGGACTGTCACTCGTTTCACGTGAGAGTGGTGAATCCAATTCTCTTTTCCTAGAATTTTAACAGCGCAGTAAGAACTTAACAATACAGTATAGGGTCCTTCCCATTTTGGTTCTAGTTTTGTTTTTCGCGAGAATACCTTTATCAACACTTTATCTCCAGGCTGTATATCATGTGCCTGAATGTCTGATGGCACTGGCTGAAACCACTGAGCCTGATTTTGCAAGGCCTTAAACCGTTCTTGTAAGGCTAGTACCTATTGTGTTACTCGTTCATCTCCGTCTAATAGGCTGGTCTTAGCAGGGATATAAGTCCCTGGTATCGCTAAATGTCTCCCAAAAAGAATTTCTGCTGGTGGTAGTCCTATGGGTTGCCGTGGAGAATTTCGAACATCCCACAGAGCTAAGTTTAATGCCTCTGGCCATTTTAGGCTAGCATGTGTGCATATTCTTGCTATTTTCTCTTTTAATGTTCTATTCATTCTTTCTACTTGTCCTGAAGATTGTGGGTGATAAGGAGCATGTAGGTTTCTTTTTATTCCTAACGATTTACATAACTGATTGATTATGCTTGCTGTAAAATGGGCACCCCTGTCTGAATCAATGGCTTCTGGGACCCCATACCTGGGTATGATTTCCTTCAGTAAGGCTTTTACCATTCCCCCTGTGTCAGCCTTTCTTGTTGGAAAAGCTTCTACCCAGCCTGATAACTGATCTATTATCACTAACAAGTGTTTCTATCCATAGACAGATGGCATATCTGCATAAGCTATTTGCAGCTTCTGGAAAGGGAAGTAAGCCCATGGTCGTCCCCCCCAAATCTGAGCTTGGCTTGTTATTTGAAAACTTCTGGCAGGTCGGGCAGCTATTTGTTATTCTTCTAGCAGCTGCATAGATTCCTGGAGCAGCCCATACTTTCTGTACCTGTTTAGCTATTCCCTCGGCTCCCCCATAAGCTTTATCGTGAAACCACCTAGCTATAGTAATTAAATATTTTTTTGGTAGAATTGGTTTTTCCCCAATTGTCCATATTCCGTCACCATTTTGTTTTGCTTCCCACTGTTCCCATTGTTTTTTCTCTTCCACTGAGCAGTCTTTTTCATACATAGTTTTGGGGTCTATTAAGTTTGGCCACTCACTCTGGTCCATCCTTGGAACTGCCCCCATACATTCTCTCAGAGGTTGTTGAGCTGCAGCCCTCGCAGCAGCGTTGGCTAGAGCATTTCCTCTGCTAATTTCTGTAGTGTCTTTAGTATGGGCTGGGCAGTGTATTACCGCAATTTCTTTGGGCAGTTGAACTGCTTCCAGCAAATTACGTATTTCTTCTCCATTAGCTAATTTCTTTCCTGATGACGGCAAGAATCCTCGTTCTTTCCATAACATCCCTGTTGCATGACACACTCCAAATGCATACTTAGAGTCGGTATAGATATTTACCCGCAAGCTCTTACCTATTTTTTGCTGCTTGGGTCAATGCTATTAATTCTGCTCCTTGAGCACTTACTGATGGAGACAAAGGATTGGCCTCGAGCACCTCAAAGACGTTAGTGACAGCATAGCCGGAGTGACGTCTTCCGTCCAAATAATAGGATGACCCATCTGTAAACAGAACTAAGTCCGGGTTCTCCAAAGGTTCATCTTTAAGGTCCTCCCGGGGCTTGCTCGAGCTGACGACCACCTGCTCACAGGAATGATGTGGCTCTCCGTCCTCCGGTTGAGGCAATAGCGTTGCTGGATTCAAAATATTGCATCTTTTGAAAGTCACATTATCTGCATGCAGTATTATCAGTTCATAGCGGTCAGCTCTCTGTGGGGATAGTGCTTGAGTCGCATATTGCTTCATTAACAGTTCTACTTCATGTGGCACATACACAGTCAATGAATGACCCAAAACCACAGGTCGTGTTTTTTTCAATAAGAGCTGCAGTAGCTGCTATTGCTCTGATGCGTCCTGGAGTGCCTTTAGCTACCTCATCTAGTTGCGTGGAGTAATAGGCCACTGGTCTACGGTGAGGGCCTAGTTTTTGGGTGAGTACCCCACTTGCTACTCCCTGTCGCTCATGGACAAATAATTCAAATAGTTTGCTATAATCTGGTAACCCGAGAGCAGGGGCTGAAACCAACGCTTTTTTCACAGATGTAAAAGCTTTCTCCCTTTCTGGGCCCCAGGCCAAAGGCTCTATCTCCTCCTTTTTTGTTGCCTGTACCAGAGGCTTAGTAAGTTCTGCTAACCCCGGAATCCACGGTCGGCAGAATCCTACAGCTCCTAAAAATCCCCTAAGCTGTTTTTTTGTTACAGGACGAGGCATATCAAGAATTGTCTTTACTCGTTCTGGATCAACTAACCTGTGTCCTTCTCTTAAGATAAAACCCAAATATTTTACCTCTCTTTGACACAGCTGGAGTTTAGACAGAGATGCTCGATGCCCTTTTTCTGCAAGAGCGTTACATAGAGAAACAGTATCTTTCAAACATGTCTCATAATCTTTACTTGCTAATAACAAATCATCTACATATTGTATTAATGCAGAATGTCCTGGAAGTTCGATATCTGAGAGGTCATTTTTAAGTATACGCGAAAAAACAGTCGGAGACCCAGTAAATCCCTGTGGCAGCCTTGTCCAAGTTAATTGTTGTCCCTTCCAAGTGAAAGCAAAGAGATCTTGGCTATCTTCAGCTATCGGTATACTAAAAAAGGCTGCTGTTAGGTCAATCACAGTAAAATAAGTTGCCCAGTGGGGTATCTGTAGTAAAATGGTTGATGGGTCGGGGACTACTGGATGTGGAGCAATTACATGTTGGTTTATAGCCCTTAAGTCTTGTACAAAGCGATACTCTGGATCACCATCAGCATCTTGCCTGTTCTTTTTAACTGGCAGAATTGGGGTGTTATATGGGGATTCACAGACTCTAAGGATACCCATTTTCAGATAATGATCAGTTTGTTTTTGGATACTCTTCTCTGCTTCCTTTGGGATAGGATATTGTTTAACTGCAGGAGGCAATCCCCCCTTTGTTTTTATCGAGACTGGACCGGCTGATTTCAGTAGTCCCACATCCATTCCTGAAGAGCTCCATAATTTTTTAGAAACTGATTCTAAACCTGTTGGAATTTGCAGATTAGTTGACTCTGGTTCTGGTGTCTTAGCCAGAACACATGAACCCATAATTATTAGCTTTATCCCTTCCGGCTGTAAGCAGATCTGAGTATCCAAGGCTTGCAGGAGATCTCTCCCCAAAAGGCATATAGGTGCGTCTGTGGAAATTATAAAATGTCCCCACACTGTTTTACCCTCAATAGTGAGTAATAAGGGCTTAGATAACATTCATTCGCCCTTTCCCATCACTCCTTGCATCGCTATTTTATCTGATGATTTGCATCCTTTAGGCTCAAAATTTAAAAGGGAAAGGGTGGCTCCAGTATCCACTAGAAAGGGAACTTCTAAACCTTCAGTATTGCCATTACGTGACCCTCAAAATCCAAAACTACATCCCATAAATTTACTCCAATTTCCACAGTATTTTCTGAGTCTCCTGTTTCCTCTCATTGTGGATTGACTGGGAATCGCCTGGTCTCCTCCTTAGTGTTTGATTGTCTCATGCCGGTTCCTCTGTTCCTAACTACACGGGGCCTCACTGGGCACTCCTGCTGCCAGTGTCCTTGTTCCCCACAATAATAACAATCATTAACTCCTGACTGTACAGCACGTTCGCTTTGACTCCATCTCTCCTGGCTCTTTCACGTCCCCTCCCCCTGGGTCCTCTAAATCCATCTCTTAACACAGCTGCTAACACACTAACTTCCTCTTTTTTTTGCTGTCTCTTTTCTTTTGCCCTCTCCTCCTCTCGACTATTATACACAAATGTGGCTAAACGTATTATTTCATCCATTCGCTTTCCTGGCCAGTCAGGAACATGTTTGGAAAACTACTTTCTAATGTCCGGGGCTGCTTGGTCTACAAATGTGGAAATCATTAGCGGCCTGTTAGCCTCGGCTTCTGGGTCTAGTCCTCCCCCATACATTCTGACTTGCTTAATTAGCCTAGCAAAGAAAGCCGAGGGGTGTTCCTCTGCCTGTTGCTGACACTCCCTTACTTGCAGTCTTTTGTCCTGCCAAACGTATAGCTTCTTCTAAGGCCTCTCTGGCTAATTGCAACTGCCTGTAATCTGCATCTACATTATGATTCCATCCGGGGTCCACAGCTGGCCAGGCTGTTTGAGCAGCCCCAACACACCCCTCTCTGCTGCCCAACGGTGGTTTGCATCCAAAATTGAGCACCTTTCATCTGGAGTGAACACAGATTCAAGGAGCATTTGTACATCTCCCCAGGTAGGGTCATACGCCCGCATAATTCCCCTTATGATTTGTAACACTCTTTCTGGATCATCCCTAAGTCTGGGGAGCCGTTGACTCCATATAATTAAATCTTGGGGTCTCCAGGGTCGGTAAACTCGTGTAGTGGCGACCCGAGGTACCCCTTCCAGACCGGGTGGGGGCACTCCTGGCACAGGAAGGCCTTCCAGAGGAGCTTGAAAGGCGGGGGCGGAAGGCAAGCGGGGGTGTAGGGAAGCTGAAGCAGAGGGTAGCGCATAGGGTGGAATAGTTTCCACAAGCGTTTCAGCAGCTGCGGTACTTACAGCATTCTGAGGAAAGAGTCTCTCTTTCCTAGGCGCCTCTTTTCATCTAGCAAATGCCCAGTTGTCCCATACATACCAGTAATCCATTTGTCTGGGGAACCTATTCTGCAAATGATGACGCAGGAAAGTTAGTTCCTGGTAACTGAAGGACCCCTGGGGTGGCCATCGCTCTGCCAGATTACCTTCCTTAGTCAGGAACGGCCAATCCTCCTGACATAGTTGGACTAACCTTTTTCTCCCTAAATTTTTGGTACCATCAATCTTACTCCAGTTTACCAAAATTTCGGCTAAGGGCGTCCCCTTTTCTATGCCAAAATTATTTCCCATATTGAGTTCCTGAAAAGTGCGTCTTAAGCAAATCAGGCAGCGCACTTCCTTCCCGGTAACACCAGTCCCTGTAGCTGGTGTGATCACACACACTATTTCTCTCCCTCTCTTTCTCTCGCTCTCTGGGAACTGCACTCACACCACCCGCATCTTTAACTGCTAGGACTGCTGTCCCTTCGCAGCAGGCGGCTTCTCAGCCGACGGGTGCCCCAATCGGTTCCCAGGCTACACGCACTCACACACACACACACACACACACACACACACACACACACACACACACACACAAACACACAGTGCTGTTTACACTCACACCAGTCACGGTGACTCTAGATTTCGGTCTTACAGTTTTGCAGTGCGCCTTATGCTGATCAGGCTGCACAACCCTCCTCCGGCCGGACCGAGCTGGGACTTAAAACCCACTCTAACCCTGGGGATGGGACTCCTACCTGTCCCCCTGGTATGCCTTACAGTGGCCAGCCCGCGTACCCCCCCCACACACCTGGTACGCCTTACGGTGATCAGTCCGCGTACCCTTTCAGTGCACTGTTACCAGACCAGAATTTAGAATTTAGGCGGGAGTTTAAGACTCACCTTCTCGGTGCCTCTCGTTGCCAAAGATCCCAGGTGAACTCACCCGATGGCGCCAGATGATTGTTTGGAGATGAGAGGCCCCAACAGTGGTCGCCTAGGGTCCCATCTGGGGTGCCAAACTGTTACGGAAATTAGGCCTGTCGGCCACCATAACAGGGCTCGACCCTAGGTTCCCCCAAGTAAAGTTCAGAGCCAAATCAAAACAAATCAGATAATTTTAATCACGCGCGTACCGTAATTACAGCTCGAGCTGGGTGCCTCCGAAGAGGGACCCTAACATAAACAAATCCTGGGTAATTATAGTCTTTTCGACTTCCATTTCCCACCCCTCACGCGGTAGTTAGCCCAATAGTAATTTTTTGGTCTGGGGTCTCCTGCTCCTCATTGGGTCTCATCATCTTTCTGAGGCAAGCTGGTTTTCTCCTTTTTTTTGTTTTTTTGCAGTCTCTGATGATGGTTGTACCTCTGTTTTTGTTGGGTCTGGCGGCTGTTTCCCAAGGTCTTATTTTCCCAATTGTTTTGGCGTCTTCCCTCTCGGAGTCGGTGACACAGGAGCGCAGACTGCGTGTGGCTTCCTTATTTTCCCAGCCTGAATGAGCTCTGAGGCACTATTTATTATTAAACTAGGTAAAGATTCGTTACTTTTCCCACATGCAGCCTAAGGCTTCAGCAAAACTAGCCACTCATGCTAAGCAAGTTTTATGTAAGTTGTGCTAAGCAGCTATTTCTAGACAGTTTCAATTCACTATTCTTTAACACTCACAAACACAGCCAGCAGCCAGGGGCCTCTCTCTCGCCTATGAGGCACTGAGGCTGCTGTGACCTCACAAGCCCACCCAGCAGTCATTGGCCTCAAACTGGCCTATCAGGCACTGAGGCTGCTGTGACGTCACAAGCAAAGCCAGCAGCTGTGGGTCTGCCACTGGCCTGTCAGGCAATAGGACTGCTGTGACCTGACAAGCACAGCCAGCAGCTATGGGCCTGCCACTGGCCTATGAGGCACTGAGGCTTCTCTGACCTCACAAGCACAACCAGCAGCTATGGACCTCGCACTGGCTATCAGGCACTCATACTGCTGTGACCTCACAAGCACAGCCAGCAGCCATGGGCCTGCCCCTGGTGTATGAGGAACTAGGACTCCTGTGCCTTCACAAGCACAGGCAGCAGCTGTGGGCCTGCCACTGAACTGTGAAGCACGGAGACAAACATGGCCTCACAAGCACAACCAGCAGCCAGGGGCCTGCCACTGCCCTATGAGACACTGAGGCTGCTGTGACCTCACAAGCACAGCCAGCAGACAGGGGACTCCCTTTGGCCTATGAGGCACTGATGCTGCTATGACCTCACAAGGACAGCCAACAGCCAGGAGCCATCCCACTGGCCTATGAGGCTATAGGACTGCTGTGACCTCACAAGCACAGCCAGCAGCTATGGGCCTGCCAGTGACCTATCAGACACGTGTCGCGGCCCGAAAGGAGTCGTTCAGGATGACCTCCCTCCCCTTAGGACCAACGACCAAGTTCGTGATGCCCTTGCACTCAATTAAGGTGAAAACGACACCAGCCAACCAGTTTAAGATTTATTAAGGCAAAATGGAATCAACTAACGAGACATGTCCCGCGTCACACGTTTAGGGAAAAAGAGAGGAAAAGGGGAAGAGAGAGAGAGAAAGATATCACCACCCGTGGATCCAGCGGCGTCCCGTTGGTCCTCTTCTTTTGGGAGTCCTTGCGGCGGGGCGGGGGGGCAGCGGGGGGAAGCTCCCGTCTGGTTCCGCTGACTCTGCTCGAGTTCTTCAGTCGTCGCAAGCAAGCCCCCCCATTCACACAGTCTGCAGTTTTTATAGGTTCTTGCCCGGCCTCTGGGAGGTGCTTCCTCGCTTCCCATGCAGATTAACCGTCATGCGCAGTCCGTCCTCTCGGAACCTTCCAGAAATGGGCTGGGGTATCTGGGGGTCTCCTGCTCATGCGCAGATGGCAAATGAGTACGTGCGGTTCGTGCCCTAGAGACGCCCTTCTGCCCTTTTCGCACCCTTTTTACCCCGTGCAGGTGCACGAGGTTGTTTACTTCGCAGACGGCTCCCGGGGGCGCCAGCGCGGCATTGCCCGACACACCTTGGCAGCGGCAGCTTTGCAGCAGCAGCAGCAATGTCAAGACAAAACCGCATTTAGTACCGGTCCTCTACACCACCCCGTGTCTCAACATTGCAGCTTGGCAGCAGGAGAGAGAGAGAGAGAAAGCAAGCAAGCAAGCAAGGAAGGAAAGGAGAGAGAATTAGGGACGGGGGGGAAGTCGTGGGAACAACATGGGTTTGGGTAAAAAATAAAGTGCTTAACAGTGATTAAACAGAGGTCTTGCTCAATGCAAGCTTATTCTTTAACAACTTCAACAACATTTAACTTTACAAAACAGACATCAAAACTGAGTTAATGAGGTAGGATTGTTACAATAGGCATAAAACAGCTGGCAAATGCGCTGTGGATGTCAATATGCAATTTCCTCCTTCAGGAGAAACTGGGAAATGATGGGTACTGTGGTTGGCCACGGCCAATGGATGGCACGGATTTTCTTTATGCCGTCCGGCAAGGTGGTAGGAACAAATTGCATATTTGACACAACATGTCCGATTAATTGAACAAAGCAAGGAATTATACAAGAACATTAAGGCGGCAACTGCACCTAACAAATACAATATTAACTGTTTCACCCACGGTGCCCCCAGTAACCAGGACTACAAATCGCCACTCCAGCCATTCCAGGTTTGGACGAGGACGTGGGCTATTTTTCTGATATCTTTGGTTAACTGGAGAACTACTTCGCCTACATCATCTATTTCCAAACAACAGTTAGGAATATTTAATTTCCCACACACTTCTCCCTCTTCAGCTAACAGGTAATCTAAAAACCATGTGGTGCTGAAGGATTGCCGTGCGCATCTGTTGGGATTGCCAAGTTAGAAGATCTATCGTGTCAGCGGTTTTGTTGGTAATAATTTCTAGAGCCGCTTGTAGTCTGATTATTTCCCCATTTTTGCGTCCCGCCCAAATTTCCCTTAATGGATCGCGTCTTACAGGCAACACTTCTGTCTCCAAGGTTATCATATACCTTTATGCCTAACCGAGGTCCACTTGCTTCTGGCAAAAGGAAAAACAAAGGTCTGATAATCCCTATATAACAAATTCCCAACCACCCCGTGGGTAAAAATGTATATGCTGTGTGCCTGCATATCCAGTAATGCCCCTTCTTAGCTCCAATGCCCTGAGCAAATGGCCCGTTTATCCCTGGTGGGAATTGAAAGTAAGTTGCATCTCTGTTGCCCAGAGGGCTGAAGAAGGTGGTTGCCCCATCACCTATTCGGCCGGTACAATACCAAGCCCCAGAAGTGTATTCTGGTGGTAGGTTTGCCATAGCACATATAAGCACATTAAGACAAGAAGTATCTTTCCAACACAAGTTAAGAATGCCATTCTTGGCTGTTGTGTTTTCAACAATAAAGCTAATTATGATCGCAGCACACAATTACAAAAAATGATAAAAATAACTGTTATAACTACCACAGGTAGTATCGTTGAGGACACTCAAGCTCAACATAAGACAAGTCTTCTTCCCCAGTGCCCTCTTCCTTTTACATTGTTGACCTAAAAGGAAGGGAGGATCCACCTGGCATGGATTCTATGATCTTTCCCATGGGCATCAGTAGCTACCCATGCATACAGATTTTTTGAAGCTTTTAGTACTGGAGGTATTTGTCCCACAGTGGGTAAGTCCACTAGAACCGGTTGTCCCGGGTAATACAAGGGATTCCTCGGTTTCTTATTCTCCCCAGTCCCAGGTAAGAGGGATGGAGGATTAGGGCAAAAAGCAGCGAGTCTGGGGCAGCCATTTACTCCCCATCGTCCATTGACTTTAGTTACTGCATCAGATATTCGTCGCGCCCATCCGGGATTGTGCGGTCTCAGGGTTCGTTTTAAGAGTCCTGGGGTGCAGACGGGGTCTTGGGATAAGGGAGGAGGAACTTTGGGGTTTGAGGAAGATGGGGTTCCCCTTATCCTGTCCCAACTTCTTACCAAACCTTCCAGGTTGGGAGTTGGTAACCTATCCATGACTTCTCTGGGAATTCCCTTTGAAATGCCTTCTGCCCATAATAATTGTCTCCTGCTATCCAACACCCGTACCGGTTTCCCAGGATGTGGGTGTTGCAGGGATTTATATTGCCTCCCACTTTCCTCAACTCTTCTTATTTCTGCTTTATGCTTTGTTTCCCCCTGGCCAGTGAATCCCATACGCCTTCCGTAATTAATTAGCTCCTGTGCCACCTCCCCCCAAGTCATGTTGGGGGGGCCTCCCCTTCGTCTCAGTCGGGGAGTTCGTAATCGGTCTTGCAGCTGAACAGCATCAGGAAGTCCCCTGATCAGAGGATGTAACCTCTCGGGGTCTGCCACACACTGCATGGGGGAGGGCTGCTGCGGAAGCAGCAAACGGTCATGCATCAATTGGAGGCAAGCAGTTTTCTGCACGCTTTCCAGAATGTGGCCCGCTGTGGGTGTTTTAATAGAAAAAGGGTCTCCTCTTTCCATTGGGTCTAATCCTCCTGCCCAGTAGGCTACCCTCTGGGTCAAGGACCATGGTTCCCTGTTATCATTTGTGGTTAGAAAGACTCTGGGTCCCCAATATCCTCTAGCTTCATCTTCGCTCAGCAGAATGCGATCCCCCCCCGGTGAGGGAGACTCTCCACACATACTCAGTTTCAGTTTCCCGGGAGCCCCGGGAGTATTTTTCCTGTATTTTAGCCAAGTCCTGAGGGGAATAGGGGATAATACGCGTGGTACGTCGTTGAATACCCCCCTGACCATTATCAGTGGTTTCCGTTTTAATCAAGGGTCTCATTACTACATTCCCATCTCCAGGATAAAAGCAGTTCCTGCTGTCTTCTAATTCTTTAATTGGATATATGGATTTTAGATCAGATGCCTGTTTTCCGTCTAGTTCGGCCAAATTCGAGAATCCCGGTTCACTATCATCAACCCCCCGCCTGTTTTCTTCCAATTCAGACCGCAGGATTCTCTCTCGGTCTAGTGAGTCCGATAAGATTATGTGAAGCCGCTGAGTATGGTTGCGCTCCGCAGTGAGTTGACTTTGCAAGTTTCTTACCTGTTCTTGCAAAGACTCAACTGTCTCTTTGGCTCGACTCCGGGAGTCTTGCAAGAACTCGATTGTCTCTTTGGCTCGACTCTGGGAGTTTCTTATGTGTTCTCCCAAGGACTCAATGGTCTTTTTATCACCTTGCCTCCCCCACCGGGCAGCAATTAGTGCCGCCCCTAAAACACCACAAACTGTTGCCCGAGCCATGCCAAGAGAGAGCAGGGCTTTATAGCCCTTCAGATTCTCAAAAGAGGATTATCCTTCATTGTCAGATCCTCTGTACTACAAATTATTCACAAGCACAGCACACTGTCACGGGCCTGCCACTGCCATAAAGGGCACGGAGGCTGCTGTGACCTCACAAGCACAGCCAGCATGTATGGGCCTGAAACTGCCCTATAGGGCACTGAGGCTGCTGTGACCTCACAAGCACAGCCAGCAGCTATGGGCCTCCCACTGGCCTATAGGGCACTGAGGCTTCTCTGACCTCACAGCAGTCATTGGCCTTGAAGTGGCCTATCAGGAATAGGACTGCTGTGACCTGACAAGCACGGCCAGCAGGCATGGGCATCCAACTGCCCTATGAGGCCCCGAGACAAACGTGACCTCATAACGCAGCCAGCAGGCATGGAGCTGTCACTGCCCTATCAGGCACTGGTACTTCCGTGACATCACAAGTACAGCCAGCAGCCATGGGCATCCCACTGGCCAATGAGGCACTAAGACAAAGGTGACCTCAAAACGCAGCCAGCAGCCATGGGCCTGCCACTGGCCTATCAGGCAACAGGACTGCTGTGACCTCACAAGGACAGCCAGCAGCCAGCAGCCAGGGCATCGCACTGGCATATGAGGCACTGAGGCTGCTGTGACCTGACAAAATCAGCCAGCAGCGAGAGGCCTGCCACTGGCCTATCAGTCACTCAGACTGCTGTGACCTCACAAGCACAGCTAGCAGCCATTGGCCTGCCACAGACCTATCAGGCAATAGGACTGCTGTGAGCTCACAAGCACAGCCAGCAGCCAGGGGCCTTCCACTGCCTGATGAGGCGCTGACACTGCTGTGAGCTCACAAGCACAGCCAGCAGTGAAGGGCCTGCCACTGGCCTAGGAGGCACTGAGGCTGCTGTGACCTCACAAGCACAGCCAGCAGCCAGGAGCCTGCCACTGGCCTCGGAGGCACGGAGGCTGCTGTGACCTCACAGTCACAGCCAGCAGCCAGGAGCCTGCCACTGGCCTAGGAGGCACTCAGGCTGCTGTGACGTCACAAGCACAGCCAGCAGCCAGGAGCCTGCCACTGGCCTAGGAGGCACTGAGGCTGCTGTGACCTCACAAGCACAGCCAGCAGCCTGCTACCGGCCTAGGAGGCACTCAGGCTACTGTGACGTCACAAGCACAGCCAGCAGCCATGAGCCTGCCACTGGCCTAGGAGGCACTGAGGCTGCTGTGACCTCACAGTCACAGCCAGCAGCCAGGAGCCTGCCACTGGCCTAGGAGGCACTCAGGCTGCTGTGGCGTCACAAGCACAGCCAGCAGCCAGGAGCCTGCCACTGGCCTAGGAGGCACTGAGGCTGCTGTGACCTCACAAGCACAGCCAGCAGCTGTGAGCCTGCTACCGGCCTAGGAGGCACTGAGGCTGCTGTGACCTCCCAAGCACAGCCAGCAGCCATGAGCCTGCCACTGGCCTAGGAGGCACTCAGGCTGCTGTGACCTCCCAAGCACAGCCAGCAGCCTGTTACTGACCTAGGAGGCACTGAGGCTGCTGTGACCTCCCAAGCACAGCCAGCAGCCATGAGCCTGCCACTGGCCTAGGAGGCACTGAGGCTGCTGTCACCTCACAAGCACAGCCAGCAGCCAGGAGCCTGCTACTGGCCTAGGAGGCACTCAGACTGCTGTGACCTCCCAAGCTCAGCCAGCAGCCATGAGCCTGCCACTGGCCTCAGAGGCACTGAGGCTGCTGTGACCTCACAAGCACAGCCAGCAGGAGGCGCTGTAGACTAACTTATGAGGCACTGAGGCTGCTGTGACCTCACCAGCACAACCAGCAGCCAGGAGCCTGCCACTGCCATAGGAGGCACTGAGGCTGCTGTGACCTCACAAGCACAGCCAGCAGCCAGGAGCCTGCGACTGGCCTAGGAGGTACTGAGGCTGCTGTGACCTCACAAGCACATCCAACATCCATGAGCCTGCCACTGGCCTAGCAGGCACTCAGGCTGCTGTGACCTCACAAGCACAGCCAGCAGCCAGGAGCCTGCCACTGGCCTAGGAGGCACTGAGGCTGCTGTGACCTCACAAGCACAGCCAGCAGGAGGCGCTGTAGACTAACTTATGAGGCACTCAGGCTGCTGTGACCTCACCAGCACAGCCAGCAGCCAGGAGCCTGCCACTGCCATAGGAGGCACTGAGGCTGCTGTGACCTCAAAAGCACAACCAGCAGCCAGGGGACTGCCACTGGCCTACGAGGCACGGAGGCTGCTGTGACCTGACAAGCACAAAGAGAAGGGGGCGCTTGCCCCTAACGTATGAGGCCCTGAGGCTGCTGTGACCTCACAAGCACAGCCAGCAGCCAGGAGCTTGCCAGTCGCCTGGGAGGCACTGAGGCTGCTGTGACCTCACAAGCACAGCCAGCAGCCATTAGCCTGCCACTGCCCTATGAGGCACTGAGGGTGCTGTGACCTCACAAGCACAGCCAGCAGCCAAGAGCCTGCCACTGGCCTTGGAGGCAATGAGGCTGCTGTGACCTCACAAACACAGCCAGCAGCCATGAGCCTGCCACTGGCTTAGGAGGCACTGAGGCTGCTGTGACCTCACCAGCACAGCCAGCAGTCAGGGGCCTGCCACTGGCTTAGGAGGCACTGAGGTTGCTGTGACCTCACAAGCACCGCCAGCAGCCATGAGCTAGCCAGTGGCCAAGGAGGCATGGAGGCTGCTGTGACCTCACAAGCACAGGAGCAGCCAGGAGCATGCCACTGGCCTAGGAGGCACTCAGGCTGCTGTCACCTGACAAGCACAGCCACCAGCCAGGAGCCTGCCACTGCCCTGAGAAGCACTGAGGCTGCTGTGACCTCACAAGCACAGAAAGCAGCCATGAGCCTGCCACTGGCCTTTGAGGCACGGAGGCTGCTGTGACCTCACAAGCACAGAAAGCAGTCATGAGCCTGACACTGGCCTAGGAGGCACTGAGGCTGCTGTGACCTCACCAGCACAGCCAGCAGCTAGGAGCCTACAACTGGCCTCAGGGGCACTGAGGCTGCTGTGACCTCACAAGCACAGCCAGCAGCCATGAGCTAGCCAGTGACCTAGGAGGCACTGAGGCTGCTGTGACCTCACAAGCACAGCCAGCAACCATGAGCCTGACACTGCCCTATGAGACACGGAGGCTGCTGTGACCTCACAAACACAGCCAGCAGCCAGGAGCCTGCCACTGTCCTAGGAGGCACTGAGGCTGCTGTGACCTCACCAGCACAGCCAGCAACCATGAGCGTGCCACTGGCCTCGGAGGCACTGAGGCTGCTGTGACCTCACAAGCACAGCCAGCAGCCAGGATCCTGCCACTGCCCTATAAGATACAGAGACAAATATGACCTCAAAAGGCAGCCAGCAGACAGAGGCCTGCCACAGGCCTATCAGGAAATAGGACTGCTGTGACCTGACAAGCACAGCCAGCAGGCATGGGCATCCAACTGCCCTATGAGGCCCCAAGACAAACGTGACCTCATAACGCAGCCAGCAGGCATGGAGCTCTCACTGCCCAGTGAGGCACTATGACAAAGGTGACCTCAAAATGCAGCTAGCCGACAGAGGCGTGCCAGTGGCCTATCAGGCAACAGACCTGCTATGACCTCACAAGCACAGCCAGCAGCCAGCAGCAAGGGCATACCACTGGCCTATGAGGCACTGAGGCTGCTGTGACGTCACAAAAACAGCCAGCACCCAGAGGCCTGCCACTGGCCTATCAGTCACTCAGACTGCTGTGACGTCAACAGGACAGCCAGCAGCCATTGGCCTGCCACTGACCTATCAGGCAATAGGACTGCTGTGACGTCACAAGCACAGCCAGCAGCTGTGGGTCTGTCACTGGCCTAGGAGGCACGGAGGCTGCTGTGACCTGACAAGCACAAACAGAAGGGGGCGCCTGCCCCTAACCTATGAGGCCCTGAGGCTGCTGTGACCTCACAAGCACAGCCAGCAGCCATGAGCCTGCCACTGACCTATGAGGCACTGAGGCTGCTGTGACCTCACAAGCACAGCCAGCAGACAGGGGCTTGACACTGCCCTAGGAGGTACTGAGGCTACTGTGACCTCACAAGCACACCTAGCAACCATTAGCCTACCAGTGGCTTATGAGGCCCTGAGGCTGCTGTGACGTCACAAGCCCAGCCAGCAGCCATGAGCTTGCCAGTCGCCTGGGAGGCACTGAGGCTGCTGTGACCTCACAAGCACAGCCAGCAGCCATGAGCCTGCCACTGCCCTATGAGGCACTGAGGGTGCTGTGACCTCACAAGCACAGCCAGCAGCCAAGAGCCTGCCACTGGCCTCAGGAGCACTGAGCTGTGGGTCTGTCACTGGCCTAGGAGGCATGGAGGCTGCTGTGACCTCACAACACACAGCCAGCAGCCAGGGGCCTGCCACTGCCTGATGAGGCGCTGACACTGCTCTGACCTCACAAGCACAGCACACTGTCACGGGCCTGCCACTGCCATAAAGGGCACGGAGGCTGCTGTCACCTCACAAGCACAGGCAGCAGACAGGGGCCTGCCATTGGCCTGTGAAGCACTGAGGCTGCTGTGACCTCACGAGCACAGACAGCAGACAGGGGCCTGCCACTGCCCTATAAGACACTGAGGCTGCTGTGATCTCACAAGCACAGCCAGCAGCTGTGGGTCTGCCACTTGCCTATCAGGCAATAGGACTGCTGTGACCTGACAAGCACAGCCAGCAGCTATGGGCCTGCCACTGGCCTGTGAAGCACTGAGGCTGCTGTGACCTCACAAGCACAGACAGCAGACAGGGGCCTGCCACTGCCCTAT